>NC_057767.1:25712981-26012981 GCF_010389155.1 Erigeron canadensis | reverse complement strand
TCCGATCTATACTCGTCGGAAAACTTGAAAAACTCACCGGAAAAATTTAAAAAACACTATAGATTTGTTGTTTCTTCGAATTAATGCATGAAACTTGTACCAAATCACTCAGAAACACATTCCGCACAAACCCTAGCCAATAAACACTGTTTTTAAGCTCGCCGGAAAAATCACATGTCGCCGGAAAAATCACAATCCACCATCTCTTGGATCGCCGCCCATCAAATCCATACCATTCCCATATGCGTCCCTTGACAGTCAGTTTAGAACGGATAAGGGCCTCTGGCCCGTTCCGTATCCACCCGAAAACGAAATTGATTAGCCGGAGAAGTCGCCGGAGAAGATTCGACGGCGTTAGTGTCTTAATGATTACCAATCAAGCTTGATTTGGCTTGACCAATCAAAGATGATTAGAAAATGTCGTCGGAGTAATCCGCCGGAGTAACCAATCAAGCTTGATTGGATCGGCCAATCAAATATGATTGCACAGTCGTCGGAGTAATCCGCTGGAGTAACCAATCAAGCTTGATTGGCTTCACCAATCAAATATGATTGCACAGTCGCCAGAGTAATTCACCGGAGTAGTCAATCATGTTTGATTAGATTTGATGATGGTTGATCCAAGGGCTTAGATTAGTCCCTTAGTTTCCAGCATTGTTTAAAGATCCATATGAATACAACCCTATTGTCACAAGATCTAAACTTGTACTAAAATTCACAAGGTGCTGCATTTTTGTTTGTATATTTTATAACGAGAGACAACAACTATTTATAATTTTCTTAATGAAACTCATGCAAGAATCAATATGTAGTATGATAATGATCATATATATATCCATATTATTTGTATGTGATTCTTTAATAAATCTGAGCCTATATCAAAACCTTACATATATGTTATGCTTTTATGGATATTAAGGGGAAAAAAATCTGAAAGACAACTGATCTAAAAAATAGTGGCTTGTATGCACTTACATATCAAAATCTGGCTTTATTTGTTGATCGATTGTTGATACGCGAAGACTTGTTTGTTTCGGTCTCATGGATGGCGTCAATATTTAAGCATGAAATGACAGGGCTATGATACGGGTTTAACTGTGACAACCATCATCTCCTGAGTATTCTTCTTAGCGAACCTAAGGCGACGATAATTGTCCTAGGGTGGGAAACTTTGTTTCTCATGTGCTCTGGAGGGATGAAGAGTAAGTGAGATTGGCTCATCACTTGTTTGAAATGCCAATGTATATCATTCACATAATTTGAATTTTTTAAGGGTTCAACCCTATTCCGTGTAATCCACATATAATACAATGAGTAATTCTCGGTGTACAAACTTATATCATAATGGTAGTTAGAAGTTACCATTGATTTCATTTTTGGTTGAATAATGTCTTTTTTCGAGCCGTCTTTGAAGCAAAATCATTGATCAAACTTTTATAATCAATACTATATAATAAATCATTCTCAATTGCTATCATTGCCAATCCATTCAACCTTTCTTGTGACATTGTTGACTGCAAGTATGACTTTAATAGCTTAAGTTTTGAAAAACTTCTTTCCGTATTTGTCACGGTCACCGGAATAGTCAATATCACTCTATATGCAAAACATGCATTAGGAAAACAATCCACCCGTTTTACATAGTGTAGAATCTCAATTGCTCCCATATTATTACAAGGTAGTAAATTCTTAAGCAACTTCAGCTCCACGTATAGTTCATTTGCATCGATATTAGATTGTCCACCATTCTTAGAGAGCATCTTCTAGATGACGACAACATGCATTAAGGCTCTTGTGATCAAAAGAGTGCAACTTGTTAGAATTAGACACGAAGCCAAAAGTGTTTTCATACTCTTTGTATTGTTCGAATCTTCTTTTAAGAGAGGCTTGATCAACAATGTACAAGAAGTAATTCACATTAAATGACTCCTTGAGAGAAAATGAAGCATCTACATCAATTGGATTCTCATCAAATTGTCTTTTTTGTGAATCATACGCTTTTGAAGAAATACGGGTTCAATATCCATTTCAATTGCATTTAATTTTTTTCTTAATATTGATAAATTATGAGAATAATAAATTTATAATAAATATTTAAATTATATTAATATAAAACTAAGAACTTTCAAAAAAAATGTGGCCCGTCTTAAAAAATGGGTGCCCACTTTAAAAGCGAGGACCCTGTGCACTGACCTATATTGCACATGTCAAAATCTTCCACTGTTTATATAGAATTATAATATATTATATTGTGGGTCGATTTCAAGTCTTATGGGTTGGTGGGTTGACTATAGGTTATATGGGTTTATATGTTGGTAGGGTGACTCAGTCATGAACCAGGTGTTAATCTAATCTAGTTTTTATATAGTAGTAAAGATTGAAGTTAATGTCCATCTCCCCATAATAAAGGTCTTAATATTAGTTATTTAATTACATTTTCTTTCTAAAGAAAATCAATTCTACAATAAACATAATCGACTTCGTACGGGGTAATAGTAAACTCAATGGAGGAGTTATGTGGTGGGCAAGGGTGGTCATGATAACCACCCTTTCGATTAGTTTATTTAGTTTTAAGGTAACCGACAACCCCAAACTAGTGTAATTGAATTTTTGTAGTTTAATTTTACGCTTGTTAGTATTATTAAAATCGTTCGGTAAAAAACGCGTTCAAATCATAATTTCAATAAATGGTTAGAGCCTTATATAATATGTTGCATAAGGGTCAACTTTTAAGGGTCTAACCATATTTTTGTTTTCTTTGTTACGACTTACGAGGGCCTAGGCAATAAAGCTTTGTTTTTTTTTCTCTCTCGAATTTGACTATTTTTTGTTGAAAGGTGTGGATCCCTGCCCCCTCCAAACTATAATTAGAATTTAAAAGTACTTGTATTTGACTATTGTTTATGGTGTCAACAGCAAACCGGAAACGGTCCTAGTGGAGTATTGGACCCGTTTTCTCAAATATTGTTTTTCCGACCCGTTTACATACATGTCGACTCCATGAGAATTGACCCAAACTCACCCAAAAATTTGTGTATGACTGCCGGCTGTAACTTTTGGAAGCAAAAACGATTTTATTTTTTTGAGAAAATATCACAAATGGTCCTTGTGGTTAATTTGTCAACTTAGCGTTTTACCCCCTGTGTTTTTTTTTTCATTGCTAATGGTGCCTGATTTTTTCGTTTTCGTTGCCAGAAGCCTCTGACATTAACTTCTGTTAAATTTGGCTGTTAAATGCCTCATGTGCAATGCACATGAAGGCATATTGGTCCTTTCATCCTTCTCTGATCTCTATCAATCTTCAATCATCATCATCATTTGGTCGTTTTGTGCCAATTTGGTCGTTTGTTTGTTGCATTCTTGATTTGCCGGCGAGTTGCAGTTTTTATTTATTTAATTGTTTTTATATTAGTCCATTTTCCAGCGACTGTTATTATTAGAATTTGAATGTAAAGTAATGTTTGCATTTAAGGTTGTGTAATAGTTTTAATGAAATGAAGATGATGATGATTGAAAATTGATAGAGATTAGAGAAAGGATGCAAGGACCAATATGCCCTCATGTGCATTGCACATAAGGCAATTAACGGCCAAATTTAACAGAAGTTAATGCCAGAGGCTTATGAGAACGAAAACGAAAAAATCAGGAATCATTAACAACGAAAAAAAAACAGGTGGCAAAATGCTAAAGTGACAAACCACAAGCACCATTTGCGATATTTTCTCATATTTTTTTCTTTCACAAATCCGATTGCTGATGATTTCCCCAAAATTAAAAACAATAGTACACAACTAGGAACATGGCAACAATTGGATGGTACGGACCATTAATCGATCTATCAGAAGCAGCTTCTCACACTGGCCATTTTGTTCAAGTTGTTGTTTTTGTTCATAAGACCATTCCTGTTCAGGTTCCTTTTTTCATTGTCATCCAAAGTATTGTTTTTTTTATCATTAAAATTATTCGATGATTAGTAAGTAATTGTTTAGTTTTGTTTCATGTAATGTAATGTAATGATAATAATAATGATAATGCAGTATAAAAGCAGTTCAACAGGTGGAAAAGTAATAAGGACAGACATTCAAGTAGGAGATGATACCCGTAGATATTTTGCTGTTTCCATATGGCAAAAACACATGGAATCCTTGTTAAAGGCCGGCAGTATTGTTTTATTACATAGTAAGTTGTTTCACTTCACTTGTGTGCGGGATTAACTCTGATTTTAACACTACCCGAAACCCAAATACCTGAAAACCGAGTGCTTATGTCTCAAAAGTGGTTCAACAAATAATCAGCACTCAACTGGCTTAGAACCATGCGTTATTATTTTACTTTTAACGAGGGAAAGTGCCCGCGCATTGCGGCGGTGAGATGGTAAGAGTGAGAGGTCATAGGAGATGATAAGTCATAGAGTGTCATAGCCAAATGTTTTATCTGTAAGGGCTCCGCCCTCGGATTTAAAAATTCTTCGAAAGTATATCGAATGACATCTCTAATGAAAGAGCATGAAATTTTAAGAACACCCATATAATTTTTATAATTTATCGATGTACGGTTTGTGAGATAAAATATTTTGAATGAATTGGAGGAATAAATGATTTACGAAGGAGAGAGAAAAAAGATGATTGGTTGAGACTTGAGGAAAGAGAAAGGGTATTATAGGTATATTAGCTAAGGATGTTTAAATTAGTGAATAAATAAAAGGGGTATTTTAGGTACTTCAAATCATGAATTGAAATTTTCAAAAAGGACAAAATGCTTTATATAATAGTATAGATAAGCTAAAACACACCTAAATTAGCGAAGTTTTTAAAACTACTTTAAACTGTCTTTTTTTTTTTTTTGCACGGGGACTAGGGACTAACATAGTCGAGAGTGTGATACATTTTGATATGCATATAAGATTTGTAGTGAAAGTGGAATTTCTCACATGATCAACTTAATATGCTTAATGTGTTGGATGAGATTTTTCACTTCATATATTTTGCTTTATAGATGTAAAAGTGACACGATATGGAGATGTTGTTGAGGCGAGAACAGTTCAGCAGTCATCCTTACAATGCTTGGTCGACACTTATGAATCAATACCTTCTGAAGGTTTTTACTCTTCCTTTTTTATTGTATTTTTAAGTTGTATTTCAACGAAACTATATTGTGTTACATGTCAATATTCTCCATTAATCAATACATATATAGAGATTTCCAGTATGGAATTATCTTATGACTGAGGAGGAACATACTAATATATTTTTGAATTTTTTGATCTTATTTGGGTTAAACAAAATATCAGCTGGCTCAAAACTGATATAATAGGTGGGACTTATTTTTTATTTTATCGACCTATGTCATATGATATATGTATGCAACTAGCATCTGTAATGACATGTGTCAACTGGCCTCACAGATTCAACTTGTGCAAGTATGAATCAAAAGAAAATCTTCCATTTGTTTTTTGCAACTTTTAGTATCTCATCAGAATAAATAAGGCTTGCTCAATAATTGTTCGTTCTGGTGTCTGCTAAACTGTGCTTTTACAGCCGTTCTAAAAAAAAAACTGTGCTCTTACTATATTGTATAGGTGTAGACAACTTGATAAAGGCTTGTCATATTGGAATTGCAACAAAGGAAAAGCTTAAGAAAGTTATCACATGGGTGCTGCGTGTGGAACCTATTCTTGATAAGCATGCATTTCACACCTCCAAGGTAATTTCTTTGATTATCACTTCCTTAATTGTGCTTTGTAGTTATTAATTTCCCCTGAAATGGTAAACAGATAAGGCTTGATCTATGACCTTTTACAATAGGTAGTCATATCTTTATATATATATATATATACAAGCTCCCTCATGGTCTCATTTGTCATGTTTTTGAGCCTAACAACTCTTTATGTGGACCACAACGTAATCTTAAGTATGCTGTTGCCTATGGATTGCTGATAATAACATACTATCTAGTGTTTGATCTTCTTCTATTATTTCGAAGTCTAACCTTTTTTTAATATGTATACTTTTCTATGCAGAGGAATCCTAAAACTGCAAACTGGAAATTCCCCGAACAGACTCAAAAGAAGGAGCATCTATCTCTACTGGAAGTATCTAATATAAAGGATGCATGCACAGTATCTTTGTTTGCCTCTGTTGGTGAAATGTTTCTTCCGGTTACTAATATGTATCTTTCCGAGTTTACAGATGAAAGAATGTTTATCAGAAGCAGAATATTCACATCTGATTATCGAAACTTAGTTGAAGATCTCATCTGTACTGGTTGTCAGTTATGCGGTGCTCCGTTAAATTCTGAATTTGGGTATGCATAAAGCTTTCCATGATAGGGTCCTGTGTATGTGGGCAAATGGGTGGGTAGGGTAACTGGCCATATAGATTCAGATTTTGGGTTTAGCCATAAACACTTCTATATATAGTTATATATATGTGTTTAATAGGATTACAAAAACTATGTCACTGCAATAGTTATCTCTTCTTATCAAAGTATATGGCATAGGGGGGAAGCTATTAGCGTCGGTCGACTTTCAACCTGTACAAATTCTACCCATTTGACTTAATCGTCAGCCAAGCTTTCTGATTTGACCCGGGAGGGGTGACCGTACTTTCGTAAAAGCACCATTGGGCGGTGGTTCCTCTTCTCTTCTTCCTCTTGAACCTCGAACAATAAAACATAAGACAGAATCAGCCATTTCATGAGTAAATCGGTTGGAGTTGTCACCTTAAGATTTTATATTTCTTTCCCTGTAACCATACTTAGATGTCATTTATATTTTGTGAATCCAGATCGAGAATAGAGCAAGAAGCTGTTCCACTTTATTGTGGAAAAAGCTCTAATCGTCTCCACGTTGTAAGCTTAATATACAGACCTTTTGTGGTATGTCTACTTTCTCAATTAATCACAATTTATGTATTATGTAGTTTTTTTTTTCTTTTCATTTTAAACTTCTTGTTATACACCTTCCTATTGACTTCTTTGTTTATCTATAGTCCACTTTGAAATCAATAGTTTTTGAAGGTGGCACATTTTTATGCTTTTACCGTCTATAGATCAATTTCCGTAGCCTCTACTTAACGTCTATGAAGATATTCTCCCGTTAGTACAACAAACGGATTTAGTTTTGATTTTATAAACTTGAAAATGGGCCATTAGTCTAGAGGTTGCATTCTAAAACTAATCTGAACTTGATGGCCCCTACAATTAGCTTTACTGATAGAAAAGCACGTTTTTAACAAATTGAGTTGTCTTAGCTTGTGGATGATAGATCCAATATCTGAAATACTATACTTCTCGGTTAAAAGAACGTGACTGTTACCAATCAATTTCAGTCAAAACAAGTTGTTCTGCTATAATTATCCATTATGATTGTAAATTTGTAACCACACCAGGAGGTCTCCGAATGTGGTTAACGTAAGTAAAATTGTAGAGTGAAAGTACAATCTAAGTTATAGGTCCTAGTTTGCCTATTGAATCAAGATCGTGCCTTGTATAATCTTCATTTCCCAAAAATAAATTTAGATATCTAGGTCCGCGTCCGCAAGTGAAACTTTTCATAAAGTAAATTTGGATTAGAAAAATTTAAGCTTTACTGTTTAGTGACAAAATGGTCGTATATCTTGAAATGGTAACTTTTTTAAAAGATTGGTTGAATGCAAAAGTAGATTCTAACTCTAAGCTGAGTCAATGGATTGAGACTTGAAACTTCAGGGAATACTTGCAACCAGATGCCACAATTTTATCCACAATCACATTTCACACACACAAATTTCCAAAATGGTCAAGCGATGACATACAAACCAATCCTATCCAAACATCATCTACATCATATTAACCACAAGATCTACTCATGATTCAAATAAAAGTGCACATCAAACGTGATAGAAACACACTTCAAAAGTGTAACTTTTTTGTAAACTAATTTAACCACATAATGGGACAAATCTTCAAAACCTAGGATCTCGATCTAATATTGAAACTTAAATCCAACCTAGTCAAAAAAATATGTTTGAAGTACACTAGAAAGAAATTAGAGATAGGCTCTCTGGAAACACCAAATGTACCTTCTATTTTTAGGCAAATGAAATGAGGAAGGGGAAGAAGAGAGTGGAGCCACACCATGTGGCACATTGGGCCATGCCCGGTGTCAGGACATAGCTGTGGCCGCAGACTTGCCACGTCGCATGGCTCATTCTGGCCATATCATACGAGTCTTCTATGTTTTATGTCGTTCTACTCCAGTTTCTCTTATCTTCGGATTCTTGGCATGTTTGGTAAATTTTACTAAATTAGTAAATTAAGTACAAAATTGCAACATTTTACCAATAAATTGCCTCAAAATAGTTGGATATCTGATATACCAGAAAAATGTCTGTGGGCTACATCACTTAACATAAACATTAATATATTTGAACTCATATCAATGCCTATCCAAGTTAAGTGATCTGAAAAAGTTCAAGATTAATTTTTTTTTCTTTGGTTTTCTTTTTGGAAGACCTCGATTCATAAGTATCAATTTTTTGTTATCAGTGATTCAAGCGATTATTGATATTGAGGTTGACAAGCTATGCATTTGACTCTCAAAAGTCTACAGATCCTTTTTGCCGGCACCCATATAAATATTGTATGATATGCAGTTATCCTGAGGTTATCCAAGAATCTTAAATGGTAACCATATTAAGATGTTTGTTTTCCTTTCATACTACATTGTCCCTTTCAAGATGTACATTGTATTTGAAGAGTTAACGATGATCATATACCGTAATTTGCAATTTTGCATTCAATACTAAAAAGCCTCATAGGAACGTTAAGTTTATTTTAAATGTTAATGGTTTTTAAAAAGTTGAAAAAGAGTGTGTGTTTTTTCGTTAACTATCTGTTATCTTTGAAATCTTCTACTTTCATGATATGCAGCTGTATGTATGGGATGAGTGCATATATATTCCAGTAGTTGTCAAAAACAAGGCTGCAGAAATCTTGCTTGGAAACATTAAAGCAGAGAGTGTTCACTCTAGCTACAAAAAGCAATCATGTGGTCAATCGGCCAACACAAAGGCAAATGAAGCCATGGAAGACCAACGTCTGGCAGCTCTAAACTTTTACTCACTCTGGTTAGTACTATTGAAAACTTTGTTGTGTACAGGTAAGAATAGCCCTTTGAATTTCAAAGTCCGAGTGGATATGAGCAGAAATTGGGAAAATGGGAGGTTTGAGATGTTGTGTGTATCACTTCCTTCTAATTTGCAGATTTCTAATTAACTTCGTATTCAATTTCAGTTACATAATTACATTGCAGTTTATGCTATCCTCCAGGTTGTATCTGTGTTTAAATGTTGATATTGAATCTGGACCATTGATGGGCTATCTCTCATGAATCATAGATTTCTTATTTAGTTAATCATAATGAACTATATCGTAAGAACTACGGTCTATTGATGATTTTTTGTTGCATTGAAATTTCCAAAAACTGATTGAGCTATTTAGTTAATCATAATGTCTCTTTTGCACTTCAAGGAACTCGGGGTTTGTGGTGTCGTTACCCTTAATGAGTCATATGAGACTTTGGTTCCAACAACTTTTGTACCATGTAAGTGTGCTGGCTTACGAAGTTGTAATTTAGTCTACTTGATGTTTGTTAAAATTGTGCAACTTTTGTAAACTTGTGCGATCACTAAACAAGTCCAATGTCTCAAATATAAATAATGAAACTGAAAACTGGACTATGTGATTTGTCTTGGTTATGATTTTTTCCTTAAATTAAACATTGATTAATTACAAAGTCGTACTTTCTTTTAAGATGATGACAAAAAATGTTAAACAAGTCATTTGTCTTTGAAGTAGCTAATACAATGGTTGTAAGACATTGGTTATATAAACAAAAATCTTTTTTTTTTTTTTGCTTAACGAATCTATTCTGGTCCTATGTACTACTCCTAAACTATACGAATATCAAGTATGCAACATATCACTTTAAAAAATATGAGAAGTGAAAAGCCCAGATAGATTTCTTCGAGATAAAGATCTTATCAATATAATGGGTACAACCCTATTGGAAAATATCTTTATGAAAACCGTAGGGTGAAGTTGTGTAAGCAAATGAATTCACAAAGCAATTGACAAACCATATATAATTCAAATCAGCCCTTTGAAAAATTAACAATCTTGTAATAATGATGATCGAGTACCATGTTCAACTTTTTTTTTTTCAGGTTATCCCGATACCTTAAATAAAGTGTTGGTGGTTTTCATAATTTGACCACTTATAAGATGTGGATGATCCTGAATCAAACGAAATTTGAGATCAAGTTAGTTTGTTAAGAGAGTTACATTTGGAAGATGTTTAAGAAAATAGCCAATCGAATATCGCCATGGTTTCTTAACCTAACACCTTATGTGTCCAATAATATTGTTTTAGTGCTCCTTCCATTTGAGAACATGATGTGCTAGCTCCAATCAACAACACTTTTTTCACACTATAAATTTTAGGAATTTCTAGCAATGAAATCATCTTGAATGTATAAGAACTAAGGGAAAAAAAAAAACTAAAAAAGATAATGAAGACCGCAATGAGAATCCTCTAAATTATGGGCTTGGCTGCGATTCTAGGAATCGCAATTGTGGAAGGAGCTGGAGGTGCATGTGGGAAATCTAGCCCGGACAATGAAGCAATGAAGCTAGCACCTTGTGCTAATGCTGCTCAAGATGAAAAAGCAGCCGTGTCAGATAGTTGTTGCGCTCAAGTGAAAATCATTGGGCAAAACCCAAGCTGCCTTTGTGCCGTTATGCTATCTGATACCGCTAAGAGCTCTGGTGTTGACCCTAAAATTGCCCTGACCATTCCTAAGCAATGCAACTTTGCCCATCGCCCCGTTGGCTACAAATGTGGACGTAAGTTTTTGCAACAAGTCCGAATGTATATATATATAGAATTATATTATACTTTGTTCGTGTTTTTTTTTCTTTCTAACTATTCTTATCTATTTGGCAGCTTATACTCTCCCATGAAGGAATGAAGTTATGAAGAGTATCAGATATGGCATCTGTTGACAAAGGCAGTATTCATAGCTAGATAGTCTTTTTATAGCTAAAAAGGCTACCGTTACAAATATATGTAACTATTGTTCTTATGTTAAATAATACTGTGATCTTATCCTAAATCATGTTTCCTTGGAGATTTTCTGTTATATATCTATGTTTTACAATAATGCGAAAATGTAGTAAATCAAGTACCCAAACAACCAAACATGTGATTATATATTATGGACAATGAAAACAAAAACGATTGTCTAGAAATTCAAAAGAGGCAGCTAGAAGAGTAGATGCAGAAGCAAACTTAAGGATACCGCAACCGTAATATAATGTTTTATAACGCAGTTGATTTGGGAATCGTGTCATAAAACATATTCTGTTATATATCTTGCGGCCTAGAACGCATGTAAAATACATGTTGTATTCATCATAAGACAACAATATGATAAAGTACTACTAAATGGATAATACATTAGTACATAATTGCAATTGCTGCAATTAGAGTTTTTAACAGAATGATATGTATGCTGTCCATTCATTTAGCGACTTAATACAAATACTTCAAATTACAGATATATCCTAAAATCCCAGTACAGTACTATAGCTTCTCAGTTTTGTGATGATAATGAGCGTTGCCATCGTAGAAATCAGCCAAAACCACATTAGACCTTGTCTGCACAGCTTTATAGGAGTATCTTCTTGCTACACATATGTACACCAACAAATTTACGCCTGTTATGACCGCCAAGACCAAATAAAACAAGTCCAAACGGCTATGATTCAAGTCTTTTCCAAACCAACTCTTGCCAAAAGCTTTGTCGGTCACATGATCCACAATTGTGATCAAGAAACTACTCAAGAAATTTGCAGCTCCAATTACACTTAAGTACAATGCAATTCCTAAGCTCCTCATCGAGTCTGGAACCTGATCATAGAAATATTCTTGCAGACCAACTAAGGTAAACCCATCTGCGATTCCTATGATTATAAACTGTGGGGCTAACCAGAATACGCTCATTGATACAGAACCACTTAGTACGCCATTTAATCTTTTTTTTTCAACCAATGCAGATATGCTCATTGTCATGATTGAAAATACCATTCCAATTCCGATCCTCTGGAGAATGTCTATTCCTCTTTCTGTACCTGTTAACCTTCTTGATAAAGGGACAAGAACTCTATCATAAACCAACACCGAAAGGATCATTCCACAAGCAGATAGAGCGTATATGGAGACTGGTGGGATAACAAAATTATGTGTGATCTCACGGTTGAGTAAGGATGCTTGTTTGATGAAAAATGTGGATGTTTGTGCTACACATATGCCGAACGGTAGAGAAGTTAGCCAAATTGGGATTATGTTAATAAGTAGCTTCAATTCTTCCACTTTTGTCACCGTTGATAGTTTCCATGGATCATGTTGGTTGTTGTTAAAATGCTCTTCGTCTTCAAGAATAGCCGCCTTGTCAAGAAACCTAAACATGAAATGCTCGCTTGTCATATAGTAACTACAACTAAGCATAAGATTACTTTCAACACTCAGGGTTTCCTTTTTTAAAAGGTAAATTTGGGTTCAATGACATGTCTCTTCGTATACTCAACTTCAATTACATAAGAAAGCCATTCTAGGCGGCCTCCTTACAATCAACTTTTTTTGTTTACATTCCGATATTTATGTAGATTTAATCAATTTCACCATACTTAAAAAGGTCTAAATTTGACAAATCTCTTAGCATTAAAATATATGTGCAAGTACAAGACTAATTCGTTGTCTTGAGTAACACTAGAAATTTTATATTTTATGCATTTTCGGTTTATGTCATTGCTTGTTCAATATAAGAAAAACTTAATGACATTGCAGAAAATTGCTACTTACTTAAGGCTTCTGGTATGACAGAGGAGCCTTTGTTGAGACTTTTCTGACTTTGGAAGTTCATATAAAAAAGTAGCATCCGAAGGGTGGGGGAGCCTCCTTTTAGCATATGCTGCAACACATACTTGAACCATTGGCGTAAGTGGACTTCCTGTGGCATTTCTATATCGATAAAACCTCATACCAACACAAAAGATCGCCATACTACAAGCCAATACAGTGGTGAGAATGATATCCGCGGCACCCCAACCTAAATTATCTTGCACATAGACAATAACAGTAACACTGAGCAACAATCCAGCACAAAGCCCTGCATTCCACAAGTTAAAAAACGACATCTTCATTTTTCGTTCGGTTTCATGATCTTCGTCAAACTGATCCGCTCCAAAACTCTCCAAGGCGGGTTTATGTCCTCCTGTTCCAATAGAGATCAAATATATTGCAACGAAGAACACTACTTCGTGGATTTTTCTTGGTTCTTCACAAATCCCATGGCTTGAACATGGTTTTAAGCCCGGAATCATATTAGACATTGTCAACAAAACCAGACCCTGTATTTGACAAGAGCAGGTACATGTTTCAAGCTTAGAACATTTAAAAATTTCAAAAATTAATCGTTTGCCCACAAATGTTACAGCTCATTAACAACCCGATATAGTAGTTGTTTTTCCTTTTCATGTCTAATACATGATTCACGCACAAATAATAAACTGACTCAAAGTTAAGTCATAAGTTTCTAAATTATCAATAAAAGTAGTGGCGGATTTTGAGATTTTTAGTAAGGGGGGCTGAAAGCCACAAAAACATAAATAACACTGAGAAAAATAATCAGTGAACTGAAAGTCAACAGACCCGCCAGAAATAACACTAGAAAAAGTAATTTTTCAAAGGAACCATAATCATAAGTATATAAAGCTGATAAAAACCTTGGAGAGGAATAAGCCTAGAATTAATGAAAGGATATCCTACAATGTGAAAATGCAAGCTAGCTAGAACATGTTTAGAATTTATTTGTTTATTTACAATGGAAGCATATTCTAAAGTTGAGAAGTTACATACCATGAGATATATAGCCGAAGAGAAGAGGACCATAGCAAAACGTCCCAAGTAGGCATCGGCTATAAAGCCTCCTAAAAGAGGCATCAGGGTCGTTACACCAGTCCAATAATTGACGCTTTTAGCCGCTGTCTTGATATCTTGATGGATAACTCTGGTAAGGTATATAATCATACTTGTTGCTAACCCAAAGTAACTCAACCTTTCACCAAATTCGATTACTATATAATTGAAAGACAAGAATTAGATGACCAAAAAATAAAGCATGACCAGTAGTGATCGTTGACATATTCTCAAGTACATATACATTGATTCTATTCGATTCATATATATTCACTTCTCCTTCAATGAAAACATAACGTTGTTTTCACCTTTCAAAATTTTATATAAGTAGAACGGGGGGTGATACATCTGTTATATATCTAACAAGGAGTTAGTTCATTTTCTAAAACGAGGGTTGTTAACGATGTATCTAAACGGGCTTATATGGCATCCATCTTATCTTATCTTATTATCTAAACGGAAACCTTATACAAGCATGCTTTGGTGATACTTGTAATTATGCCTCATATTTTACATGATCATTGCCATCAGGCCCGTCCCATGGATTTTAGGTACCTTGCTCGAGAATATGAAATAGTTCCCTATTAAACGTCAAAAAATTTCATTTAAAATAAATTAGCCAATAAATACATATTAATCAAAGTATCAAAACAACTATGACAATAATAATGTCTAAAATCAAGTTTGAACAATGATTTACAATTTTGGCTCTTTGTGACCTGCTCGTCAAATTAACATCAAGAAATATATATGTTCGGTATGAGATTATTATCATTATCATCTTATATGATGAATCGTAAATTAATCAACTGTTATAGTATATATATAAATGTAATTAATGATTTCACATGTTTAAATGATTTCATATGTTTTTTTTTTGAAAGATAAATGATTTCATATGTTATATGTAAATTGATGATGATAAAGTATTTAATACACAAAAATTTAAGATATAGGCTTAATAATTTAATAACATAACATACACATCATTAATTTATTGTTACTGGACTTTGATTACACATTCACATTGACGGTTAAATTTATGTATACTATCTCTCTATCACTCACTATATATTAATATATACTAAGGTATGGTTAAAAATTTTGATGCCTCGCTCAATTGAGCCGATTTCACATGTTCTAGACCGGGCCTGATTGCCATCATATGTATCTTTTCACCATCGCTTGCTGCATGCCACGTCAGTTTTTTTATTCGTGACAATTGTTTATTTAATCAGGTGTACGTATCATATATAGTTGATTAAGTTAAAAGAATTAAATAGTCTTCTGCGAGTCGAAGTCAGGGTTGCACTTTTATGGAAACCCATGTTCACCTGTTTTGACTCCGAGCTCGCGAATACTCTTCTCGCAAAATGATCGAGTACAACGCCCAGAATTATCAATAAAGAAGAACTTAAGAAAAACAATAGAGATGAACACTTTGATTGATACACTACAAATAATATTGCATTCCTCTACACTAAAATGTGTGAACTTTTAATTCTACACACTTTTTAGTGTGTAAAAATTTCTACACACTTTTAGTTGTACATGTTTTTACACAGATAAAAACGTGACAAAATTTTTTATTTGTTCACGCTAACTAAAAGTGTGAACAAATGCAACATTATTTGTAACGATATATACAATGGAATTTAAATATCATATTATTTTCATCAAGGTGAACAAAAAATATAGCCTTAACCCATTGTCGGTTTTCTTTAATATTTCATATCTGCAATGATCAAACAATTTTATAATACACAGTACGTGTAATTTTGTTTCAAACCGCGTATCATACTCGTATCAGTACTAAAATAATGGTTAAATTGATGGACAAAGATTCACAAAGCAATTAATGCACGGTGATTTTCAGTGAAAAAAAACATATTGTTTTATTTGTTTTATCTTAATATTTGTTTTATTTTACCTTAAACCATTATACTTATGATACATACATAGATATATCGAAATCTGTAAAGTCAACCACTCGAAAAAATGGAAAACGACCTGCACTTTTGATTGTGATGCAAACTCAAGATTTAGTTTTATCTTTGGAGAATGCACATCATAGTTATATATAATTACTACCAAAAAGATAACAACTTTATTATATATATATATATATATATATATGTATATATGCCCACTTTCATGTTAGTGGCTACTAAGTGCTCATAATGGAATCACCACCTATGATTATGTATAAGCCACATAACATGACAGGTAGGCTCTTCCAAAGATGTGGCAAGAAAATAAAAAAAATCACTCTCATGCGTGATTGCATGGCCTATATATACTTGTGCTGGATCCCATCGTAAGAAAATTGAAAAAACCTTCAAAAAGATTATCAGAGTTAGTGATTTTCTTTCCTTTTTCAAACGATAACTGATTCAATGTATCATTTGGTATCCACTAATTCTTAGTCAGGTTAGTGCATAATATTAGGTGAATGTAACTACTTAATAATGATCATCTGATTATCTCAAGTTTGAATTTGACAAGACTAGTCTCTCCTAAAAGGGACGGCTGATGGTCACTAGGTTATTACCTGATGGTTAATACAATAATATATATATATATTACCATCAAATAATAATCTAGATATTTAAAAGTTAAAGCCTCTACGAAATCTTGTAATTGATATATTAATATGTGAATCATAGATTTAACGTGTTGTTGATTAAATGTTATTCTATCACACATGCAAGTTTAAGCTTCATAGTTGATTAGTTTCTCTCATGTACTAAATAACAAAATTATCAAAATTAAGTATAGTTGATGTATTTTGTTGTAGTAGTGTACGTGATGGGATCGTAGTAATTTTACTTTCTAATCAAATAAGTGGAATTGAAGAGTGGTTGACTTAAAAGATGTTCAAACTTTTAAAAAAGCATATATAACTTTCATCGTTTTTTATTCAAAAATAAAATATGAGTTACATGGTGCACTTTGACTTGGTTCAAATTCATGCATGTGATGTTTGATAAATATAACATATTGCAACCTCAGTAACAATATATGTTTGTCGTATTTTATAACGTGGGTATCTCTATATTTCTAAATACACCCTTCGCTAATTACTATTTTAAGAGGTGTATGTATATAAGAAGAAAAAAAGGTAGAAATAAGAGCTCCTAATTAACATGGATACCTTTGTGTATATATCATGGTCTATGTTAATCAACTAGATTTAAATCTCATGTGAAACACGAAATCATTGATAAGAAACTTAAATGAAAAATGATTAATATGCCTAAAATACAAGGCTAAAAGTGTGCCTAATAATGAGGGATTGACACATAGTAAATTCAATGTTAAGATTATAAAAGAGAAGATGTAGAATCAATGTGTCAAAATTTAAATGCATTAGGCATACGTTTATGCATCAGAGTGTAAGATCAGTGGTGGAGCTATGTGGTGGTCACGGATGGCCATGGTAACCCTACAATATCTATAAAACTCTATATTTTTAGTATCATTTTTATATGTTTAATTAATTGAAAGGTAATTGACAACCTCATACAGGTGTAATTTAGTTTTGTAGTATAATTTTTACGTTTGTTAGTATCATTAAAACCATTTGGTGATCTCAGCAAAAAAAATTCCTGACTCGTGTAAGATATTATAAAATCATTTGCAGTTGGGCGCGATGCCGCGATCCACAATTGATCAGTCACTATATGATCAGTCACTATATGTAAGAGTGTAAGATATTACAAAAGATGTTTGTATGATCACTTCAAAGAATCATAATTTTCATTTTGAATAGAAATTTACGTTGCATATATATGTTTTTTTTTTCGGTGTATATATATGCCGTGCATGCATATAAACATTACATTATATTATATTACGGAGTATAACTTAAATCATTTAAAATAGAGTAAAGCCCACGTGACTTAATGAATATATCTCGAATAAAAAAAATAGAGTTAGTTGTTACCAATAATGAAAAGAGATGCCTTCCATGCACCAGTTGAAGCACGAAGAGGTAATCTTCCTTTGTGATCTAATGAAGAATCATAAACCCATTTTTGCTCATCAACTTCTCCTCCATTATTCTCCATATCTCACTTGTGATGTAAAATGATAATATTGGAGATGTTATCTATATGTTTGTGCTTAGTTTGGGCCTTGTTATATGGTGGAAATTTTTTAGTGGTGGGCTATATATATTACTAATTAAATTCTTATTTTTGAGGTGCGTATTAGCCATATAGAAATAACAGATAGATACCCTTTTAGTGAAAAATAAATGAGTGTGAATTTGAATGAATAAAGGAAAAATGCAAAAAGCTAGATAGTGTCTACAGTTCTCCACTGAAAGTGAATTTTGATGTGTACAAATGTACAATTGTATAAACTTATGCCTCTACGCTAGCTAGAGTGGTGGACCGGTGGTAGCAATTCTTTTTCATGTAGATAGATAATAGAATCCATGGAATAATTACTTAAAATTATATTTTGTGCTGCCCTGCCTCATTCACTTCTCGTTGACTAACACAGAAGAAGAGATGGGGTTACATTTTCAAGATTTTAAAAGCAATTAATATTATACATATTTGGTCCTTCAGCTAAATGGTTCACAAAAATTACACAACTAACAAAAGTCATGAATTACAACTAGCACGGTACTCGCGTAATACGTCGGTGATCATGGCGGTGACTGTTGGTGGTAGAAGCGGAGTGGAGTGTGGTAGGGAATTGATGTAAAAGTAATTGACGTAAAGATTTAATGAAGATATTTTAAAAGATAAAAAACTCATAATGTAATTTGATCATTACGGACATTTTAAACAATTCTTAATGTAACTTTCAACTAGGAGGACTTTTTTTTATAATATATATTGTATAATTATATATATTACATATAAACAGAATCCGGTCTGACCACGGTCTGTCTGAACGGTTAGACCGTAAAATTATATGAGGCCGGTTCAATGTCCAGTCCGATTTTCAAAAACATTGCTCATTCTCCTAATCATGCTGAGGTAATTCAACATATGGCCCAAGATCTAACATGTATGGGTTTAACTCTATCATTTAAGTTTAATATATTAAGAAACATGATACACCTATCAATATCTCATTATCGTTACTTTTGATAAATAAGGATCTAATTTTCAAATATTTATCACTATGGGTTAAAACCTAGCTAATTTAACATTATATTAAAAATAAAAAATTGTATTATAAGCTATATGCATCGATATGTGCGTACAGCTTACGCTCTTAAAAAAAATATATCGGATATCAAAAAGTTCGAATACCATAATTCCAATATTGTTTTGTTATGGATCTCTTGTTTAGTCGAATTATAGTGTTGGTAACCCAAATTCTTGTATTTTAGATTGCTAGATAAGTCGTTATCATATCCAAAGAATGTAGTTTCTTCGGCATACAGTGGGTTGGCTCTAACGGTGTTACGGAGCAAAGCGTTCGGTACCCAGCTTCTATATATTATGATCATCAATTTCGAGGTTAATTCAATTAATTGTTCGATTTGTCTTCTCATATCTTCAAATTAGGTTTTAACTCATCTAACTCCTTAAAAATAATTATCTCATCTCTCATTTTTAGAAAGTATTATACAATTATTACATGCGAAAATACAAAATTACTCTTAATAAAGAACCTTTATAGAAAAAGTTGTTAAATATTACCACATTTGCCCTTAATGAATTTATTTACATTTGAAACCCTTATCTTACTAACTTACACTCTAAGTCCTTGTCTTTTAAATTATCTTCACGATACCTTTACTTTTACTTACACCACTCGACACCAATGATCACTACCATCACCACCAGTCACCGACACCACTAGATTGTCATCATCGCTACCAGCGTGGGTACCAAGCTGGTAATAGTAAATAATTTTTAAACTATACTGATTTGGTAATTAAATATACCCACTATACTAGTTTGGGAAAAGAATCTTTATACTAGTTTGTCTCGTAAATCGTAAAACTTATACATTATTAGTGAATCAAAAATAATAAAGTAAATTACACGGATGTTGCTTGAACTATACCTCAGATTACCCCTTTGGTACAATCTTTTGAATCTCTACTATGACCATATCTAAAGTTTTTAAATTATCCTCGGACGGTACCCAAAACTGACGATCGTCTATGTAATTGTTAAGTTCATCAACCTCAGGACTAATTTTGTAATTTTTTACCAAAAGGACCAAAGTGTAATTATTTATAATAATAAACTTTATTAGTAACAAGATATACATATACACATCTTATATTTATTTATTTTTATTTAATTTTTATTTTTTAATAAAAATCCTTTCTCAATATAATAATAGTAAATCAAAAAACAAATCAAAAGTTTTTCTAATTATTTTTAAAAAATTTTACAACCCATCACTACGACTAGCTACCCCATATTAATACTAAGGCAGCATTCTTGTGTTTTTTTTCCAAAGAAAAAGAAAGGGAAAGATAAGAAAAATCACCTTTTTGCATTCTTGAGTTTTTTTTCCAAAAGAAAAGAAAGTGAAGGGAAGGAAAAATCAAGGTTTTTTCCCCCAAAAGTTTTTGGCCATTTTGGCCTGATTTGGAAGGAAACTCGTGGAAGTGGTGGTTGCAGGTTTCCAGTGGTGGTTGCGTTGCAGGGGTGGTTGCAGGCGGTGGTTGCAGGTTTCCGGTGGTTGCAGGTTTCCGGTGGTTGTTGCAGGTTTCCGGTGGTGGTTGCGTGGAAGGGGTGGTTGCAGGTGGAAAGGGTGGTTTCCGGCGATGGTTGCAAGTTTCCGGGGTGGTTGCAGGTTTCCGGCGATTGTTCCGATTATTTTTCTTTCACTTTTCTTTCAAACTCAAGAATGGCTTTTATAAATCTAATCTTTTATCCTTTCTTCCCCTATCCAATCTTCCCCTTTATTTTCTTTTAAAAAAAACTCAAGAATACACTCTAATGGACAAAATTTCTAATAAATAAACTAAATTCATTTTGATCATGATCCAATGCACAAAATATTATTATTCAATTTGTTTTATAATAACTATATTGAAAAAAAAAATTGCAAAGAACCATGAGAATGTTTATGGACCATTAGATAACTTGGATCAAGGGCTTAGATTAAGTAGTTGCATATTTGTAATAATTGGATTGATCTTAAATAATAGAAAACGTATAAAAGGGCAAAATGGACAATCAAATATGGTGCTAAAATTGTGATGAACCGATCCAATGAATATCTCTTGGAAGTTACAACTTACAAACTACCAAAATCCAATTTAATGACACTCAGAGCATTCACATTATTCACATTGTTCATGACTCATTTTTGAAGTACTGCTCCATGTTATCGTCACAATAACTTTATATCAACCTAAGGTTTAATCAATGAGTAATCTCTTGAAACACCCACAATACTAAAAATAGTATAGAATCCACAATTTATTTAGTTTTACACTTCTATCTAACCAAAGAAAAAAAAACAAAAAGAAAAATCAAGGACGAGTTCCGTCTATGGGACGGACGAGTCAGGAACAAGTCAAGGACGAGTCACACCTAGTGGTGTGCACTAGTCCCTCAAAGAATGACGGGTCAAGAACGAGTGAAGGATGGACAAAGTGTGAGTGCTTTGAGAAGCTACCCAACATAGCTCGTCCCTCGTTCGTCTCCATTCTTCCGCCATTCATGGACGGGCAAATACCAATGGGTTTGACTCATCTCTGGATTCGTCCTTCATGCGTTCGTTCCTCCATGGACGAGATATTTGATGTGTTTATTTTAATAGTGTGTGTATATATATATATTATATGTGTGTGTATATATAGGTTTTAGATTAAAAAAAAAGTATTAAAGTAAAACAAATAAACAATAAGGCTTTTTTCACATAAAAATCATTATGCATCATTAAAATCATCGTAAATCAATATATATATATATATATACTTGTGATTAGTGAATTTTTGTGCATCAATTTTACCATTATTTAAGGGTCAAGATCTCTGCTTTATTTGTTTTAATTTAATACTTGTTTTACAATAACTAACTCATAATATGTATATATATATATATACATATGTGTGTGTGTGTGTGTGGTGGGCTAGCGGCATCAACAAGAAGAAAGTTACAGTTGGCGAGAAGAAAGATGATTGATGAAGAGGGTTAGTTATTGTAAAACAAGTATTAAAATAAATTAAAAAACAAGATCTTAACCCTTAAATCATGATTAAATTGATATACGAAGATTAACAAAGCATAAATATATATATTGATGCACGATGATTATCATAATGCACAATTATTTTTAATGAAAGGAAACCCATTTATTTATTTATTTTACTTTAATACTTATTTTATTTTATCTATAACCTTCGTGAAGAAGATAAAATGACAATGTCTAATCTTTACTTTAATATTATTTGTTATTATCTATTTTCATTTTACATACTTCATGTTTATTTAAAACCACCTTAAGTCTATATTATTATTATTATTATTATTATTATTTTAATGAAATATTTTCAATTTGGAAGGTGGGTCCAAAACTAATTTTTAAAGGGTGTTTGGGAGTACGCTTTGAAACGAATATTTGATTATTACATTTATAAAACGCAAATAATCTAAAAAATTGTTTGTATCAAATAGTGATTACTAGCTATGAAAACGTAGTTTTGGTTTTTTAAAAATGCAGTTTTAAAAACATATACTTTATTTTGAAAACGTAATTTTTGTTTTCTAAACGCAATACCAAACACCTCTTTAGCATTGGGTTGATTTAGGAAAATTAGTCTTTGTATAGTATTTTGCTAATGTAACACTAATTACATATAATCTTTGTGCGGATGTATTGGGCTGCCCCTCAGAAAACAAAAGCCTTTCGGGTGGAAAAAATGACTCTTTTCTAGAAACTATCGTTTTTATGGGAAGGTTTGTATTATTCGTGAATAACGAAATATGTAGATACGTTATCGGATCGTGTGAAATAAATTTATTTACTTAAAAATAAAAAAGAAAAGAAGCCGACAACTCAACATCCATCGTGTGGCAGATTAATGACCCCATACGCCCAACGGGTCCAAAAGAACGAAACATCCTGGAAAACCAAACGTAAAACAAAAGAAACGTAAGCAAAATTGCTTCACAATGATTATCTAGAAGCCCATAGGCACAACAACTATATTAACATAACATAAAGCCAGCAAACCCTTCTAGATACTCATCATTTCTATAACATTTAAATCCATTTCCCTTATATTATTTTATCGTTTTCTCTATGAAAAAGTCGACTTCTTGTAGGTCAGCCGACTGACAAACATACTTTTCAATCATCAGTTTTTGGTGTTTATATATACAATCCTAAAAAACCAATCATAAACACCAACATAAAACTAGTTCACGTATTTTTTATTTATTTTTGTTCTTTCAAGAGAGAACATGAGTTTGTTCATTAAGCCTGTTTCAATCTTCTTGATGTTTATTTTGATGATAAGTTGTGGGTTCGAGTCTCATCATCAGTCGATTATATTTGCACAAGCAAGACCACTTTCGCTCGACCCTCAACAAAGTAAGTATCAACTACTAACTTCTATTTTTGCGTTTGTGCTTTGTGACATGTATGATCTATTGACTTGATTAAAAATGAGGTAGTGGAAAAAAACATTAAATTATATGTGACATGTGTAATGCTAATTGAGTCATTTCTATATTTGATTTGTAGGATATGCAAGGATTTTCAATACACTTGGATTGACATGTAATTGTTGTGATAGTCTTGGTGAAAATTGCACAAGTAGTTGGAATGGAACATGCCCTAATCTCCAATGCAATCCTTGGAGATTAAATTAAAGGAAAATGATGGGTGTTGGTGAATAACCTATCATAGGTGCTGCTAAAGAGCTAATATAAGCATTTCTTGGTTGCTCTCTTCACAAAGTTTTCAAATTAAAGATTAACGTATACATTTGATAAACTTCAGGATAGTACTCTAGCAGCATATACGTTATCCCATGTCCAATTTTGTCATATTTGTAATACTTAGCCCTCATTTGGCTGTAAATAAAAGCATGTACAGTGACAATTAATCCGATTCTTTTTGTAGATTTTAGACATATCTACTTGATTTATTATACTTACCTGGAGGGGGTGCTACCTTAAGGTCGGCCCAAGTGGCCGAGCCTACATCATAATTTGTACTCTTGATTTATTATGATTGTTGATGTTGAAGTAAGGAGTGGCAAAATAAGCACTTAGAATAAGATTTTAAGTGATGTAGTCACTTTTTAAAAAACTAAATTTTCGATTTCTTTTGAGTGTTTAGTGTTTACAAACCATTTATATAATTATAAGTGTTCAAAATATTAAAAACTATAAATAACTTCTTAAATTTGAAATTAGATATTTTAAGTTTTTGATATATATACTCTTGGTCTTATTTTTTGGTTGGTGATGTACTATTTGACTTTCTTCATAAACTACTCATCTAACATGTATTTCCTAACACATCTTTCCCAAATGTCAAATATATGCAACATACCATGCATTTAAGCTAAGCAACAGTATATGTCTCTAACAGACATGCCAAAATTTATACCAAATAAACGAATATTTAACAATAGAATCGAAAAGCAAAACGTTTCACTATGCTTCTTTAAGGAGAAAACTTCATCGTTTCGAAATCTCCGGATAACCCCTCAAACACAAGATAGGATACCCTTGATAGCGAGCTTCTTCGCACAAAGCCGCAAATCGTACATCTTGCAAGCCAAGTCATGTGGTGGAAGAAAACTAAACGTACGAGCCTACATCTACCCGCTTCAACAACCTAAGACCAAACCTTAGGGGCAAGGATGCAGTGTCACAAATCGACACTTTGGCAAGAAATTAGGCCAATAAAATCATACCACCTAGCATTGAAAAAATTTGCAATTTTTTGCCAAAAGAAAGCCAAATTTAAGGGTGTAGTTGCCAAATGGTGCCCAAAAAAAGAGAGAAAACAATAAAAAAATAAAAAATAAAAAAAAAAAAAGGAAATTTTATGTGCTAACTTATGGTGTCAATTCTTGTCACAATCGGCCAAATATATGATAGACGAAGCCAAAAGAATGTGCCAATGTTTGCCAATTAATAGGGTATAGGTTGTCAAAGGCCAATATTTGCCAATGTCAGTTGTCGATCTATTTTGCTGACTGCATCATTGACCCTTATACACTATCAAGCAATAGGCAAACACATGAGACCAAGCCTCTACCGCCTATATCATACAATAGAATACAGACACAATCATTCATGAATTAGTGGACATAGGGTGGTATTGCTGTCCACAGAACCTGGTTGACTAAATAAGTCAATAACAAGCAGCCTGTTATACTCTTTTATATCTTTAGAATTTGTTTTTGCCTAACTTTGTATTTTTGTTATTCTTTTATCCTTTACATTTAACCCTATCTAACTTTTATATCCAACTACTACATTTTATTTATTGACACACTTCTATTTTATATCATTCCCACGTTTAAAGCTAATTTGTTATAACCAAGTATCCGACTTAAATAATGCAACCACAAAATTAATAAAAATATTTACCAGGGGATACCCATACCCTCACACAATGCAACGACTGCAATGTTGAGTGGTGTTGATAATCGATGAAAAGCAATTGATCTAAAAATAATGGTTTTTATTTTAAAAGATAAAAGACTGAGGTTTTAAATCAATTTATTAATGATACAATGGCTATTTCACCTAGATTGGTTTGATGTATGCATTGGTGGCTCACATTAGCCTTTTGTGCATCCTAGTAGCACCATTCAATCAAAAGACTAACAACTGCCTACTAGAAATTTACTAACAAACACATTTGACCAGAATTCCAGAACGAATGAGATATATACCAGAATAAAATCATTTCCATGTACAAAATTACGCTCCTGTGAACAAATGGCCTACAAGTAGATCCACAAGTGTGTTTACTATTTTGGAGCGCATGTCCATTTATGTTTTAACAAGATCAGATGGCACACATAGTTAAGATACACAATATGAGGCCATCTGAAAGAATCCGTAATTTCCAATTCCATCGCTTTTCAGTTAACCTTTTTCTCCTTCTCTTGTTTTGATGGGCGTACAAGATACCTAAACGTCCATGCTGCCAATAGAGTTGCCTCCATAGGTGCAAGCCAATAAACAAGTAGATGCTCCTTGGTTACGTGATCACCACGAGCATAAGCCCACCCCATTACCTGAACCATGTTTTCACTACTAGTCAATATATATAAAATATTCTTCTATCAAAGAAAAATAGTGAAAATTTTCAGGTTTAACATTCAGTTTCAGATTAAATGTTTGATTTAGGGTGCCTACATAATTAATTTAGATAAAAATGTTTGATTCATGAAGAAACATCCAAAATTTATAACAAATGCATAAAACAATCTAAATCATGTTATTTTTGTATTAATATTGTTGATGTACTTTGGAAAAGTATCATGTTGATGTACATCAAATTTGGCACATTATTTATCTACAAACTTCAAAAATTGGAATGAAAATGTGCTTGTAAGTCAAGTTAATGTGACCCAACCCATTTTGACCTGTTGCCCAACCCACCCAACATATCTGTTCTGAAACATACTCTATATATGTGTTTTTACGAAAAATCGAAGTCAACTCGAGTATCAATGATGGAAATACTTACAGAAGCAGGGTTCATACATCCACCAGTAAGATCTGATCCGAGGATATGAAGAGCAAGTTTTGAGACACTACTAATCCAAGTTTTCCTGAAAAAACTTCCAGGTATTTTTGTAGAAAGTCCATGTGAAATCAGGACAATTGTGAAGGTCAATAACCCTTCAGTCAATGCACCTTGATAGAGACTAACGGTCAGCTTTGGCCCACGTCCTATTTCCGGAAAGGTATGAAGGATAAGCCTGACCCCCATAATTGCTCCAAATACCTAAAATTAATAATAAAATTAGGACAAACTTGTGCTAAAAATGACTAGCCGATACATCCCTAGCGAAACAAAAAAAATTCATAATGCACTTGAATAGAATTAAAAGCATATATGTATAGTTGAACAAAAAGTTAAAGCCCATTGCCAAACACCTAATCTTAAAATCAAAAGTCAAAACATAAACGCATCCTAATTCCCGAATATCCACTTTTTGAATCCCATTTGCATGTACACACAAGGTTAATGCAGTTCCTAGAATTGACAATTTCATCTCCTTCAAGTAAAAATGGGAGAATTTTGGGTTGAATTTTCTCTTCAACGGGTCAAACAGGTAAAAATGGCTTTTGGATGGTAAGAACTGGTTTTGATGACCCAATTCTAATATTATATCCTATATTTTCTATTCTGTTCAATTAACTCCTATATCCAAACCTCATGCCTTAGCCACACTCTCCAGTCTCCCCACCACACCCGTGATACGAATCAAATCAGATTCGTATCGATAAAAGGGGTTCTTGCAATTCGAGAAGCAAGGATCTCCTAAAGTCTTAAGACCTTAATTTAATTCATCCATAATAATACTACAGCCCTAATGATCTATATAAATACTAATCCTATAGCTTGATTAGCAAGCTAACTAAATAATATTAAAGATAGGATATCTATAGCAATAATAATACTTTCCTAATAATAAATAATAATAATATAACTGATATTATCTATTAATAAGTTATTAATAATCCAGATCGTATCAACCCACTCAACTTCATCATCTCTCTCTACATTTCTATAATGGTTTTCCAAAATGTGAACATCTTTTATCAAGCTAATACATTTAGAAACTTGACCATATATTCATGTAAAGAAAAACTTTATAAAACATACACATATGAAAACGAAAAACTATTATAAAGTCAAAGTTTGTAAACGGTGATTACACCTATAATATCATTGTCAAAACACAGCTCAGACTGAATGGGAGTCGTGTGACAACGAGAGTAAGGCTGCACCAAAAAGAGAAGAAAACAATTCAAGAAATCAACTAATTTAAACGGAAATTCATCTCAATTCTTCAGCTCTATTAATTTCATGTCAATAGTTGAGTACATTTTGAACAATAACTCTTGCTTTTGAGTTATATTTAGACATGTTAAGAAGAAAAAAAATGTGGTTTCATCCTTCATTCAAAGGTTCAACATTTTCAATAATAAACTTACCTCAAAAAATTTCTATAACAAATAGGTAAAAGTATAAAATTGCAAGGAGAAGAAGATCTGGTGATTTCTCATTCTCGATATGAAAGAATTACAAAGACTAAATAGAGGGATCACACCAATACATCCCATACATAGCTCCTATTAATAAGGAGAAGATAACCACTAATTAAATAGAATATTGATCCAAGATAATAACTAAAAATAGATATCCTATATTCCCCCTCAAGATGAAGCATGTAAATTTGCAATGCCAATCTTGCCAAGAAGAAATTGAAGTTGGTTTGCTGCAAGACCCTTTGTGAGTAAGTCGGCCAGTTGCAGTTTGCTAGCGACTGCCATTGGAATGACCTCCTTGGATTCAACTCTTTCACGTACAAAGTAACAATCCATCTCGACATGCTTAGTTCTTTCGTGGAATACCGGGTTATTTGCTATATGACGGGCTGCCTGATTATCACAGAAGAGAGGTGTAGGTGACGAGATGTGAAGTTGAAGTTCACTAAGCAACCAACGAACCCAGATGACTTCACTAACCGTGGAAGCCATAGCTCTGTATTCTGCTTCGGCTGATGAACGTGAGACCAGTGATTGCTTCTTTGTCTTCCAAGAAATGGGACTACCACCTAGTAGTAGAACATAGCCGGTACGTGAGCGTCGAGTATATGGGCAACCCAACCAATCCGAATCACAGTAAGCTGTTAAAGTGGTATCGCCTGCACGAGAGAGTAAAATACCTTGTCCTGGTGTAGCTTTCAAGTATCTAAGAACTCGATTTGCCGCCTCCAAATGACTACTTCTTGGATCAGCCACAAACTGGCTCAAGATGTTGACTGAGTACGCAATATCCGGTCGTGTGGCTTGAAGATATAATAGTCGACCCACTAAGCGTCGATATTGATTTGCATCAACACTTGGTTCTTTCTCTCCCTTGTCTAATTTCAGGCCTTGTTCAATGGGAAATGCACTCGGCTTGCAACCCAATTTCCCACTATCCTTTAGAATATCCAAGGTATACTTTCGTTGGCTTAGAACCAAACCATCATTTGTTCTGGTCACTTCGATCCCGAGGAAGTATTTAAGTGTCCCAAGGTCTTTAATACTAAATTCCTTGTCGAGCTTTTCTTTGACTTCTTGTATCTTGTCGAGGCAATTGCCTGTAATAACGACATCGTCCACATAAATTAGAACCACCAAAGTGATACTATTAATCTCATAAAGGAATAAAGAGTGATCTGCTTTGGATTGTCGGAAATTCAAACTCTGGAGAAAAGTAGTGAACTTGTGGTACCAATTTCGTGAAGCTTGCTTCAACCCGTATAAAGATTTTCTTAAACGACAAACTCGATTTTTGTTGGTGTTAGAGAAGCCCTGAGGAATTTTCATATAGACTTCCTCGTCGAGATCTCCATGCAAGAAGGCGTTATTAACATCGAGTTGGTGAATGATCCAGTCTCGTTTGACGGCAACTGCTAGTAGAGTTCGCACGGTTACTAGCTTGGCTACGGGTGCAAATGTATCATGATAATCAACGCCTTCCATTTGAGTGAACCCTTTTGCAACTAGACGCGCCTTGTACCTTTCAACTTCACCATTCGGTTTGAACTTGACCTTATAAATCCATTTGGAGTCTATTGCTCTCTTTCCTTCAGGTAGATTTTCCAAAGTCCAAGTTCCATTTTTCTCTAGGGCTTTAATCTCCTTTTGCATCGCCTCACGCCAATGAACATCCTGTGAGGCTTGTTTGAACGATTTTGGCTCATCATTATTAGTGATAGCAGTTAAGAAAGCCTTATGATTAGTTGAAAATTTTTCATAAGAAACAAAGCTAGAGATTGGATAGCAAACCGTGGAGGCAACTTGACTTGATGTTGGTGCGGGGTGGTTGACCGAAGGTGGGACTTGTACCACAAAATCCTTGAATCTCGATGGTTGAGTCTTATTTCGAGCTGGTCTTTCTTCTATCTGGGGTTCTGTAGCTTCATGGAACTCATTTGTTTCAGCCCCATCATCTTTGAACTGAGTTTCATAATTTATCAAATCCAACTCAATGCAATCTGGGCTTTCATGTCCGCCGATTGAGTCACTACTGGGCTCAGCATCATTATAATCCATTTGTGGATTTCGCGATTCAGTATGAGTCAAAAATGGTTCACAGTGACAGTCGTGACATATTCCTGGTTCTTCTGTTATACTTTCATTATTTCCTTGAAGATTCTTAAAAGGAAAATTATCTTCATGAAAGTTGACGTCTCTACTAACAATCAATTTCCTGGTTTGTAAGTCAAAAATTTTATAACCTTTGGTTCTAGGTGGATAACCAAGAAAAACCCCCGGTTTCCCCCTTTCTTCGAACTTGTCTCCTTTTGTGTCGGTATTTTTAAAATAAACAAGACAACCAAAGACTCTTAGAGAATCATATTCAGGTTTTTTATTCCAAATTAACTCAAAAGGAGTTTTGTTTTTAATGATCTTGGATGGAAGACGGTTAATAACATAAGCCGCGGTCAAAATACATTCCCCCCAAATTTTTTAGGAAGATTCGCTTCGAACCTTAATGCACGAGCCGTCTCAAGAAGGTGTCTGTGTTTTCTTTCTACGACACCATTTTGTTGAGGGGTATGAGGACACGAGGTTTCAAGTAAAATTCCCTTTCGATTATAAAAATCTAACATATCGTTGGAGGTAAACTCTCCACCATTGTCACTTCTAACCCTTTTTATTTGTTTCTCAAATTGCACCTCAATCATTTTATGAAAATCCTTAAGACATTGGCTAGCCTGGCTTTTATATTTGAGAAGAAATACCCATACCGCCCTACTAAAATCATCTACTATTGTAAGGAAATAATTGGCACCCGTATATGATGGGATTCGATAACCTCCCCAAATATCACAATGAATTAAATCGAAAGTAGCACTAGTTTTAATAAAACTGGAAGGAAAAGGTAATCTAGTATGTTTTGCTCTAGCACAAGAATCACAGGAATTACCCAAATCAACAATACTACTTTTGAGAAAATCCATCTTATTCAGCTTTCCTTTTGAAGCATGCCCAAGTCTTTTGTGCCACGTTTCAACTGTAGTAGTCATCGCCTTTCTTTCTTGAATCATCTTCATTCGGTACAGTCCCCTTCGGCATTTACCCGCACCAATCAAGTTCCTCCTTTGTAAGCCCTGCATGATACAAAATCAGGAAAGAATGATATGGAACATTGAAGATCGCGAGTGAGGCGACTGACAGAAAGAAGATTGAATTTGAAATCTGGAACATAAAGAACCCCATTGACTTTTGCTCCTCTTGGAAGAACATAGTCTCCTTTTCCTTTAACCGGAATGGAGGCTCCATTTGGAATGACAACAGGAGGCTCAAATGGAGTGTCCCTTTTGTTCAAAAGAATGTTAGATAAGTAAGTAATGTATTCGGTGCAACCCGAATCAACAATCCACTCACCATTTTCGTCTTCTTTATGAGCCATATTTGCAACGGGTTTTGTATCTCCACTTTTACCTGTTTCAACAAAATGTTTCAGTAGGAGTTGGTAGTCTTCACTTGTTAAGCCAGGAATAGGGCTCGATTCACTGTCCACAAACGCAGCTTTGGGCTTCACCTTGTCCTTTTTCCTCCCAGGCCACCATTCAGGATACCCGATTATCTCGAAGCAACCTTCACGTTTATGACCTTCCTTTTTACATTGAGTGCATCGCTCAATTCCATCCTTTGTAGTCCTCGAGCCTTCCTTTTCTTTGTTTCGTCCAGCTAAGAAATCTCGTTTCTGTCCAACTTTGAATGCAGCGGGCTCTGGTTGTATCCTTCCTTCACTCGAAATACTTCTCTGCCTCTCGTCTTCCGCCACTAAGTGATACGCAGTGCCTAGTGAGGGAACTGGTTTGGTTGCCAGAATTTGAGTCTTAATAACAGTGAATTCTGAATCTAACCCCATTAAAAATTCATAAAGACGTTCCTTCTCTTGATGTTCATTGATCTTCTTGCCCACATCACATTCACACTTGTCACAAGAACAACGTGGAAAAGGATGTATGGATTGAGCTTCATCCCATATGGACCGTAGTTGGGTGAAATATGTTGACACGGAAGCGCCGTTTTGTCGAGTAGAAGCAATTTTCTGTTTCAATTCATACGCCCGAGGAGCGCTCTCTTTACCGAAACGTTCATTCAGGTCTGCCCAAATCTCTGATGCTGTTCCTGCATACTTGACACTGTTGCGTATATTTTTCTCCATGGCTGTTGTCAACCATCCCTTTATCATAGCATCAACACGCATCCACAGCATGTAGTTTTTCTCAGTTTTCTCAGGTTTCTTGATCGTCCCATCGACAAATTCCATTTTGTTTTTTGCAAATAAGAAGTTTGTCATCTCTTGGTTCCAATCGGCAAAGTTGTTGTCTGTGAGGACTTCATTTACGTGAAGTTGTTTGGGGTAGTCGGAAGGATGAAGGTAGTAGGGTGACTCATATGTGATTCCACTGCTAGAACCACCGCTAGGACCTTCACCGTTTTTGTTTTTGGTTTGATCGTCGTCTCCTGCCATTGGTTTAAACTATGGTTGTTTTTGGCTCTGATGCCATATAAAATTGCAAGGAGAAGAAGATCTGGTGATTTCTCATTCTCGATATGAAAGAATTACAAAGACTAAATAGAGGGATCACACCAATACATCCCATACATAGCTCCTATTAATAAGGAGAAGATAACCACTAATTAAATAGAATATTGATCCAAGATAATAACTAAAAATAGATATCCTATAAAAAGCATGTTGAATCTAGGCTTATATCACTAGCATACCAGGAAACGTTTAGTAAACTTTGGTTATCCAAATGTTTATTTCCACGATTCACTTGAACCCGTTTTCCTTTTTACCAAACTCAGCCATATTTAGATTTCCAGAATGTAACCAAAAGCATGGAGCATATCAGTTATGTAAAGCTAGTATGAAGACATATACCATTAATAGGAGGCCTTAATAGGATTATACATTAACTTGGTATCTAGTAGTGATAGTACCCATGACATGGTAAAACTGAAGTTTCTGGTATGCAAAAAACCAAGTGAGTTCATCCACATTTTAGTACGTTTATAATTCATGTCCATTGACTTAATATCTATATATATTATATGCAAGCAGTGTTGTGAAATAAGAGGGAAAGGAAGGATTACCAGCAGGTATCAAGTATCAACTCCGAAGAGCTTATGCACTTGTTGGTATGTATATGTATATCTAATTTTGATAAATTCTATTTACGTTTGCTCCTGCAACACAATCTATCAATGTAATTACGCTCCCTAAACTAATTTTTACAAATATTCACGCGTAATGCACTGCCGGTAGTGAAAAAAGGAAAATTATATAGGGGTCTTAAGTTTGTGGGTTTGTTCAACAGCTCCAACTTTAGATGACTTTAAAGCTTTTAGAGGCTTGGAGTTCCATCTAAAAGCTAAATCTAAACAGAGTCCATTTTTTCAATATGAGTTATTGTTTACAATAAAAAGCATTTAGCTCAAAAAAGCCTCTCATCAAAACACACCAACAGTATAGAGAGAAGATGGGTGGGTGGGGGGTTTGGGATTGGTTATTGGGCTGACAATACAAGAACTAGGTTCATATCTTAATGATCCAAGGGCTCCCTTACCTTTAACTTTAAGTGGACTTAAAATTGAAGGTGTCTCAATATATATGTTTAAAAATATAATGCCTGACATACAATAGTTACAACCATAGAAATAATCAAACTTACATTTACTCAGCCTCTTCTAGTAAACAACAACGATACCAATCCCACATATAACCTTTACCCAAAGCTAGAGAGGCTGCCTCTAGAAAGAGCTATGGATTAGAATGTAAAAGGGTAAGGTTTTGCCTATTCAAATTTACACGTGAAAGGAGAGACTCTTTGACTCAGATGTAAGCGTACACAGTTTAACCACAGTTTCCGAAGGCCGTATCCGAACTTTTACCTAGCCATACAAGATTTTACCTAGTAGTATTGGAACCTAAGACCTCTTATAAAAATGTCAAGAGTTGATGTCAGGATGTTAACCATTGGGCCACTTTGGAGGTGGTTCTTTGGATTAAAAATTGTTTTAAAAAACTATCAAATCTAATTAAAAAATGCCAAGTAGAGGTAAGTAACCATGGTATTCTTGAACATGTGTACACTACTTTACAAGCAGAAACAAGAGTAAAATAAAAACAATGCAATGAACCCTAAAACCCAACTAATAATAAATTGGCCTATTTGATGCAAACCAAGTATGCATACAACTCAATTAGACAATAAAAGTCAAACTTTATATATATATATATATATATAAAAAAAAAAAAGGCCAACTGACCAAAAAGGCTTTCTTGAACCATATATCCCACCTAACCAATTAATATAATTGATATAACCATAGTCCATATCTAAACCAACTACACAATAAAAATCAAAACTTTACCTAGAAGAAGAGAAAATTAACACAATTAATTCATACCCACTTCATATCTAAACCAATTACACAATAAAAATAAAAACTTTACTAAAAAATTTTTTTTAGAAATTACTAACCTGAAGAGGGATTCTTGAGCCAACAGTAAACAAAAACTTAGTAAAATTTCCAGAAATAGCAGAAGTCAAAACAGTGAGTGGATTATAAGCCCCACCATTAGTAACTTTAGCAAGAAAAGCAAACAAAAACATGTTAATTATAGAAAGTGAAGACCTAATGATTTCACCAGCTGATTCATGATGGGTATAACCTAAGTATTTATGTACAAAAATCTTGATTAAAACACTTGACCATACCCACATGAATGACAAGATTGTATCACTTATTAACAATTTCATCATTCCCGCCATTTTTTATATTCTTTTTTCAATTTTTTAATGGGATTTTTGGGATTGTGTTTGATACAATTTTTTGGGCAATTCGGTTTTTATAAAGTGGAGTTTGTGAGATTAATGATGATGAAATTGTAGGGAAAAAGGAAGGAAATTGAGTTGACAATTGTTTGTTTTACAGATTGATTTTATAGAATCGAATCTTTTGTTTTGTAACTCTCTTTCCTTTGTCTTTCTGTTTCCTTTCTATGTTTTTTGTACTTTTTGAAAGGTGTGTGTGTGTGTGTGTGTCCGTGTCACCGTGTTTGTAAAGGCTTTTGGATCATTGGGTGTCATGGTTGGGTTAGTGAAGGCTAAAAATTTGTGTGGGCTGACTTTACAACCGGAAGAAAAGGTTGGGAACAGGGCTTGAGTCTCTTGGTTGGGCTAAGTGGTTGTGTCGGCTAGCTCTACAATCAAAAGATCAAATATGAAAAGATATGACCATTCTTTGTAACAAGAGAAAAGAGGAGACATAAAGAAATAAGGAGGTGTTTGATTCGTGAAATTCTTCGGAATTTATAGAAAATGAAATTTGATTTCTATAATTTACCATGTTTAGTTGGGAGAACAGATAGAACTGGAATTATAAACTTTTTCTCATATACTTGAAATCATGAAATTTAAGATTCTATCATAATCTTCTTAGGTTATGGTGACGAGAATATAAATAGTTAGAAAGTATAAGTAAAAAGGGATAAGTGAAAATATCACCTAAGGTGAGAAGGGAGGAGTGACGTCTATATCTTTTTTTAATATTATTTGTTTGGTATTGATTGGATATACTCTTAGGTAACATGAGGTATTATATTTAAAGATGAAGTGTTAAGAGAAAAAAAAAAGGTGAAAAGCGTGCAAAGGTGAAATCAACGTAACAGGAAAAAAATGTAGGTAAAAATAGTGAACGGTTATGGTCCAAAAATGTTCTTAGTGGGACCCAAACCAGATACATGATGCGATATTTTTTTCAAATTTTCTCCTAGTCGAAAAAAGTATCATTTCTTACATTCCCTATATACATCAACATATATAACAAACATCGACATATATAACATCGGGGTAAGTATTTTAGGAAGATTAAAACTTCAAAGATCAATGAATTAAAAAAAGATAATTGAACAAATTCACTATCATATATGATGATCTTAATTATAAAATGGTAATGGGGGAACGGAGAGTTGTGGCAGCACGTTTATACAACATGGAACAAACAATATTTTTATTTGTGGTGACTCTGAATCAATAACTATTACAACAATTTGGCTTTAAATATAATTACAAACACACGGGTGTGTTATGTGCTTATCTGTCATTTATAAGTATAATTCTGTATTTAATCTATAAATTTATGCATGTGTGTGAATGCATTCACAATTTAAATGTAAATGTATAAATGAAGTAATACATTGATTCTTACGAGTCGTATCGACACAGTTATAAAAATACCAAAGTGTGATACCAATTCCAGTTTTTATGAACCGGCACTGATAGATGACTTTCCGGTACATTTTAATATCGAGGCGGGATTGGAATCTTAGAAAAATTGCCCGTCCCTAAATATGTTAGCCTCATACGACCACAAAAAGGCTACTCGTAGGTTACAATTATCTCAACACCCATTAAAATACGATATTCACCTTTTTGCCTTTTTCAACAATTATCTACCAATAGTCAGGTTACATACATTGAAACCAAATAAGATACACATAAATATATTGTCTAAAAAGCAGCATGGTTGGATCAGTGGTAAACATCCTTGCCTATGGAGACAGAGGTTATAGTAGGTAGAGGTAAGGTCTGCCTACATCTTAACCTCCCTCATACACCGTCGAGGTATTGGGCCTCAAACCTGCGGAAGGCGGCACTGGGCAGTTACTTACTTACTTTTATAAATATATTGTCTAAATTTCTTGTTAAATCACTTATCTATACTATATTATAAACCAAATAGGTCTGTTTAAAATTTTAAGTTTTAAATTTTATTTCCCCAAAATACTCTATCTATCTATTCCATATTTACTTAAAATGACTATAATACCATTTCTCCTTGCTCAAAATTCAATCACTCATTTTTTTTCTCTCTTCTTCATAAACCATTTTATTCCTTTAATTCATTCAAAAATCTTTTATCTCAAAAATCGTACATTGATAAATTATATGGGTGCTCTTAAAATTTCATGTCCTTTCATTATTAAGGTCATTCGATATCCCGTTAGGTAGATCACCCCATCACCGCCACCGCCGCCACCCCTATTACATCACCACCCCGCCATCACCTCAGTAGCGAAACTTGAAATTTTTTTTTTTGGAGGGGTCAAAATAAACTTTGATGTTAGTGGATAATTAATTTTTGAATGGGAGAAGATAATGTGTTATCCATAACATATATTTAGTTCTACATTTATAATTAAACATATAGTTAAGTATATGAGGAAAGGGAATATGTGGCTATCTTGTATCTAAGCTTGGGTATAGAACCCCTCACATGTCAATTTTTTAAACCATAAAAATCATGGGAGCCATGTGATTTATTTATTTTGCAACAAATATTAAAAAATTAATATGTGAGGAGATCTATACCCAAACTTAAATACATGATAGCCATATATTCACTTTTCCCTAAGTATATATACTTTTACATAGTTATAAGTGATGTTAAGTATGATCTATTATCATGTACGTATTTGGTGGTTTAACTATTAATGAAATATATAAAAGGGATAATAAAAAAAAGGCTGGAAGTTTCAAACCTTGGTCAAACAAACATAGTGCACCTTATGTAAGGCTATTTCCAATGTTAAGGATGTTTTTAGGCGTCTTTGAGCTGCCACATTATATCCTTATAAATCCATATACATCCTTACAAATCCTTCAAATCTTATAATTTTATCTCCAACCATACAAACATTCTTACATATCATTTTATCTCCACTAAAAACAAAAATATATTATGTAAGGACAAGTAAGGGCATGCCCTTAGGTAAGGGCATGCCCTTAGGTAAGGGCATCCTTCAAAAAATCATTAGTTTTGGACAAACTTCAACGACAAAGGATATCCAAGGGCACCCTATTGGAGATAGCCTAACTAAGGTTTACCACTTGGACTATCCGTACTTCTGTTTTATGTTTCGCGAAGTATTTATATATATATATATATATATATATATATATATATATTAAAATAATAAGAATCCTAGCTTTCTAAAGTCTTCTTTCAATCTAAAGCTAATTTTAAATATTGCCACATAGGATTTTATCCTACGTGGCATCTCCATACATTTTTTACAATATATTTATTTTATAACCTTTATTTATTCTCAAAATAATCTATTTTATTTTATTAAATATAATATAATATATTAATCATAATTATATACACAAGATAAAAAATAATATCAAAACTCATATTAAAAAATAAAATAACGTCCATGCATCTACTAAATTGGCACACATATTTGACAAAAATAATATTATTTATTAAAATATATACAACTTTAAAGACTATATCAAATTTTAGAAATTATTTGAATATATTATTAGATTATATATAACCAATCAATTTTTTTGTTTCTCTTTTTTTTTTCTTTTTGCCGAAACTTTAACTAAAGTTGGTTGTTATTCTAATCATAAAACAAAGTCTATTATATAATAAAAAGCAAAAACTATAATGATTTTCTCTTATTTATCTATTGGTTTTTTTTACTTATTCGTATTGTATTTATGTGTATTTCATATGACTAAATTTATGTGTATTTTATATGACTAAATTTTTGTTATGTTTGGTTTTTTACTTTGTACATATTATTACGTTTGATGAATATATAACATGCTACATTATTACGCGATTTACGTTTGATTTGTTGTAGTGTTAATCTATAAGGTGAATACATTTTTACGCGATTTATGGCTACACAAATGGTGTTGTTGATGATATCAAAATATCTTAGGTTAAATGTTCTTAGAAGGGATGTGTAATCACTATAGTAGGTTAAGTGACTGTGCTATCGACATGTCCGAAAAAACAAAGGGTGACCAGAGTGATACATGTATTAACCATGAACTATAACATAATCAATTTTTACATAATAAACCTATAGAATAGTTATTTACTAATGTATAAAATAATCTTTTTAGCTAGCCGTGCATCGCGCAGGGTAAAATACCTAGTATTATATATATCGTTATTAACTCGACATTTTGGGAGGGCCACGACCCCTCCCTGCCCCTTATAAGTTCCGCCTATGCATCACCTCCATTACCGCCGTAACGTACGTGTACCTTTCTCTCGTAATTTAAGTATACAAATTATTTTTTTTATCTCTTAACTTTTCCTATCAATTCTAACATTGTTTTAGGTAGGGGTGAGCAAAAACCGAACCGAAAACCAAAAAAACCATGAAAACCGAAAAAACCAAAAACCGAAAAAACAAAAAACCATTGGTTTTGTTTTTCTAAAATCCGAAAGTTGTGGTTCGGTTTTGGTTTTTAATGAAAAACCGAACCATAAAAACCGAACCGAACCAAAAAAATATATTTTTATTTATATTTATATCATTTTATTATTAATTTTTGATAAATATTTTATTATATTTTGCATTTTTAGGTGTATATAATAATATTATTTATATGTTTTAAGTGAAAATACACAACAATTTTAATTTTTTTTATAATAGTATAATTAAACAATGCGTAAAAGATATAAATAGTTATATATAAAATTTGTTTGAAGTTTGTACAACTTACTTTTATGGATTTGTTGTCATTTTTGTAGTATTATTGTTACTAATATTGTTTTAAAAACTTGTTGAAATTAATTAAGGTGTAATTATAGGGTATAAACTTATAAACTTTTGAAGCTTAATTTGACCCAAACCACAAGTGGTTAAAAACCGACTAAAACCAAAAAACCAAACCGAAATAGATCTAAACCAAAAGAACCAAAACTGAAAAAACCGAAACTCAATGATTTTTAGTTTTCAAAAACCGAATTATAACGGTTCGGTTTTAATTTTAGTTAAAAACCGAACCACACCGAACCGTACTCACCCCTAGTTTTAGGTAACTAATAAATGTATTCGACAGTCTTATGTAACTTAATATTTTGTGATCTTTTTAACAAAAGAGTATTCATTTGCAAGTTGGAATACTCATTGTTAGGACTTGGTAGGGACACTTTGTGCCCTCACGATTAGATGCTTCTTTTTTTCATCTGAATTTTGACAATAAAATAAGGGAAAAAGAATTTGCACTTTTCCAGGCATAGAAATATATAGCAAAGTCATCTTGCATCCTTCAATATTGTATTAACTTGCACAACTGGTTTATTAAAAACATTATATACATCTTTGATCCAAAAAAAACTTTATCTCAGATTTCGTCCTTGAGCCGTCAAGGGCCTAACTAGCATCATATCCTAAATTACGTGTGATAATAGTCGGTTATGCGTATTTAAAAGTTAAAGTTAAATAAAAACATTAAACGTTGAAAATGCAATTCACATTCACACTTTCGTAGCATGTGATATGGGTGATGACACTTTCCCCTTCGACGCTTATCAATTAATGGTGGTTGCTTGTAACAGTATAAGAAAATAAATACTCATATAAATGATGATATTATTGTAAAATACATAAAAATGTACTAGATAGTTTTGAATTATATTTTTGAATACATTAGCTTTCGAACAAACAATAACTAAGGTATTTTTTTTATTCAAATTGATATTATACTCTTACGTACTTGTTTCAAAGTTAAAAATTTTATAGAATATACCTAAAGTTCCTCAAAAGTTTGGCACAAAAGAAACTAATGCCAAAAAAAAGCTACGAAATATAATAACATCATTAACATTTCAATTTGATTGGTGGAATTTTACTATTTTAGCAAAGACGAATTTCATTTATGTACTTACAAAACTTATATACATATATTTGAATTCTCAATAATTAGTGCATAATGACCAATTTTTTTGCGAAACACACATCGAAAACATATGTAATTGTCGAGTTATGCAAAGACACGAATACGAACAATATTTTTGAAATTGAGTTTCTTTTTGTTCGCAAGAAGAAAAATAAAAGAGAAACAAACCGTATCACACTTTAACAAAAAGGTAAAACAACATTCTTAAAGGACCAAACCTAGAACTTAATGAAAATCCATGTACTAAAACAGTAAAATACTCAAAACAAAAATCAAACAAGAAAATGTCGCTACAAAGTTGGAACATCCGCCTAATCAAAACTTTTGTTTGGCAGAAGAGAGAGGAAACAGAATATTTGTGTTTGTGTCTGTGAGTGTGTATAATGAAGCTGTATCTATAGCTGTAAATATAGATATAGTAGTTTTTCTTTCTGGATATCTCCACATTCTACTTTCTTGGTTTTGTATGCAATTAATATATGTGTCAAAGGTGTAAAAAAAAATAATTTTTTGGATGTTTTTTCATATGGGAATTAATTTGATCACTAAAAGAAGCACAAAAGTTTTCAACTTTTTGTAAACTTTAGTTAAAATTTTCAGTTCTTGAAAAATATTAATGGCAGAAGAGAAACAAAAGGCTAAAAGACTATATCAAGTTTGGAAAGGAAGCAATGTAAGTTTTTGTTTTTCAAAATTTTTTTGCTTGTTACTATAGGTTAGCAATGTAAGTATTTATGTATCTTTAGAGGATAAAGTTGGTGTTTTTAATGTAGTACTTATTTTCAAAAGACTTATTAATATACCATGTTTATAGTTTGGTGATCAAATTGTAATGAAGTAGTTAGCATTAGTTATTCCTGTCAAATTGCTAGTTTGATTGCCTCTACTATTTTTTTTGCTTTGATCACATAGTTTTTTAGTTAATTTGATTGTAAAAGTGCTAACTGATATTGTTCTTTTGAGCATCTAGTTGAGTGGAGAAAGAAAGGTGAAATAAAGTAATGTAAATCATTTTTTATCTAAACAAGAAAAGTTTGCACCAATCGGTGAGATAACTTTCAACTTCAAATTCGATATAAAGATCTTAAGTTTCAACAAAATGTATACGATTGTAAGAAATGATGCCCAGATTATGTTTATGCAATTTTTGCAAAACATAAATATATATCAAGAGTTATCTGATTGAAACCAACAAGTTGTATCTTCAGGCTTCAAAGGTTATATCTATGTATAGTTATGTATATACAACATACAGTTACACAGATTTATCACAAAATGAGTTCTAGGATTCATTAATTGGATTGTTCAAAATGAAGGTGTCTGTTTTATGTGGTTTGAAACCTAATTGTGATGTTTTTGTGATTGTTACAGAGATTCTTTTGTGGGGGACGATTGATCTTTGGTCCTGATGTGGCATCTTTATTTTTGACCATAGTTCTAGTTGCAGGCCCTGCTATATCCTTCTGTATTAAAGTTTACTTTAACAATTTATATGGGAAAGATGGCAAAGATGGTCGTTTCTGGTACATTGTGCTGTTTGTTGCAGCCGCTCTCACTTGTCTGGTAAGCAAAATTATGCTTTTATATCAACTTGCTCTCAAGTTTTTCGGTGTTTTTGAAAATAACGGTGTCACTTTTGTATTGATGAATGGGTTGATGCTGAGAGAAAAATAGACATATAAGCTATAACAACTCTAAGCAGTATATCCTGAATTAGGACTAAAGAAATGCACCGAAATTTAAAAAGTTGCATCAAGTAATAAAATAAATTTGCAAGAAATGATCGACTCTTAAAATACAGAAAAAACTGACACTGTTATCGCCCACAGGATGTATTATTTCTTCTCTTGACGTCCAGTAGAGATCCTGGAATAATACCACGAAATACAGAACCGCCAGAATCTGATGAAGCATTTGATATGAACACTCCTTCTATGGAATGGGTCAACGAGAGAACTCCTCATTTGAGATTACCCAAAACTAAAGAAGTAAATGTGAATGGTCACACGGTTAAAATTAAATACTGCGACACATGTATGCTGTATCGTCCTCCCCGTGCCTCACATTGCTCCATCTGCAACAATTGTGTTCAAAAATTTGACCATCACTGTCCATGGGTTGGTCAGTGTATTGGACAAGTAAGTTGATTTCACTGTTACTATAATGATTCACAGGGTGGTTGGATGTGCGAGGTGGGAAGTTGGGCATAACGGGCGGGTTAGATAACAGGTCAAATGGGTTGAAATGGATCAGTTTTTAGTATGTGTCAGAAAGGTTCGAGTTGGCTGTATGCCTGTATTGACCCCCACAACACAACTCTTTTTTGTCCAATTCTTTTAGTTAATGTGTTACTCTAAGAATAAATAATTTAAATCTTTTAAAGATATAGGGAGTGGCACACTTGCACGCATTAAGGATATAGTTTGAGAGACTTTTGAATCTGATCAACCCATTTCCCCTTTAGATAAAATTTTAGATAAAGCACAACCAAATCGTCCTATTCATAAGTAAACAGGTCAAGACATCTAGATGAGCATCTGAACTCATTATTGCGATTTAAATTTCACAGTCAACAGTTATGAAAGTTTAGGGAAGTGTAAACGATTCTGGTTTGTAGTACAAGTGATGTGAGGGTTGCTTGACAATCATATGGTTATTTTTGTCTGAATTATTTTTCACGGATCTCTTCCATGGCTTCATCTATTGCAGCGTAACTACAGGTTCTTCTACATGTTTATATCAACATCGACCGTCTTGTGCATGTATGTATTCGCGTTTTCATGGGTGCATCTCACTCAATTCGAGGAGCACATTTTAAAGGCTATGTCAAAAGACATCTTGTCAGATGTCCTCATTGTTTACTGCTTCATCACTGTTTGGTTTGTGGGTGGGCTTACAGTTTTCCACTTTTATCTTATTTGCTCAAACCAGGTGATCATCTGTTTTATAGATACAACTTCTATTTCAAGACTTAAATCATTTTTAGATCTTCCAATTTATGTGAGGAGGGAGTGACTTGGATGGGTTGTGTAATGGGTCAGACAACTTTTTTCATACATACTTACAGAACTTTGCTCTTGATACAGACAACATATGAAAATTTCCGATATCGATATGATAAAAAGGAGAATCCATATCACAAGGGAATAAGAAGGAACCTTCAAGAAGTCTTCTTGTCAAAGATCCCTCCATCATTGAATGATTTTCGGTCATTTGTGTGTGAAGATGAAAACATAGTGATAGAAGCAACAAGTTCAGACCTTGTTCGTTCCTCAAAAGAAAAGATTGACATTGAAATGGGAAATAAATATTCCGAATCAAATGATATTTCACTCCCTGAAATTTTACAAAATTTGCATTATGAGGATTTGGAGGGTAACCCGAAAAGTAAGGATGGGAATGTAGAGATGTATGCTCAACCATCTCCTTTTCTTTTTGAGATAGAAGATGACAATTGTGAACGCAAGAAATGTGATGAAGAAATAATCACACATGAGACAGAAACGGTTCGTCGAGTATAGAGGTAACCAAATCTACTCTCCTTTCAGCCTGTTTGCAATTTCGATTCATTTAAGTACATAGATATATATGGGTCGATATTGACACCTTTTATGGGATTGGATCTGCAAGACTTATCCGTTTTCTTATTAGTGATGCATGCCGTATACATACATTCTGCAGGTATGGAGTTCAGATTATTCTTTGGAGCTACAGTATACTGCAGAGCACTTATGAACATTTTGGTGCGTCTTCAAAATGTAGAAGATGAACCAGAAACCTTCTATAGATCACACTCAACTTCGTTGTAAATTTCAGACCAATAGAAAATATTGCCATCCATTAGCAAAAATGTCCAGTACAATTTATCTCTTTGCATTTTCTTTATCATTTTGTTTTAATTTTTTATGTTCCTTTGGTGAAACTGACATGTGCCGTCACATCTGCTTGCGTTGGAATTTACCTTGATTGTTTATTTGTTATTAAGAACACATTGTTAGAACTTAAAAGTCCTTTATGTTTCCCACAAACTTGTAATTGCTTCAAATTGATCTTTTCACATGTAGGGGACTAAATGAGTTGAAAACGGAGTATGAGGAAAAAGGTCCTGATTAGATGTGGCATGAATAACATGTTGGGTAATGGGTCAAAGTGGTACTAACGGGTAAGTTAGAAAATAAGAACATAGACGTGGCACGTTAATGTTGCCGTGTTGGTTAGAGAAAGCTCGGAGTTAAGACATCCAACACTATACTATTAGAACACTATCAGATGTACATATGATCATAAACGAGACAATACAACATCTACTTATTACAAATCCATCTGTTATACCTTGGTATCAAGAACTTAAAAACAAAAGCAGGAAAACACAAAGCATCCATAGCAATGTCATTTAAACAAGATAAAAAACAAAACCCAAAAAGGCACACCAAGGCTGGCCTATTTGAAAAGGAAGGTCTGTACAACCCTTTCCCTTTCATTACTAGAATTACATGTTCTTCAAAGCTTTCCTTGACAAGGAAAAATGACTGCAAGAAACAACGGAAGGTAATTGTGCCCACCCCCATTCCACCATGCCATCAATCCCATATCCATAGTGATTCCTGACTGCAAAAGAAACGACACCTACACCTAAGGCAAGAAAGCTTCTACACAATCTTTAACATGATACTAACTTTCAGAAAGAAGCTGAGGTTGTTCTTCTGAGTTGAATCTTTGGTTTGGGGGGCGGTACACATGGTAAAACCTTCTCCACCTCCTGCAGATACATACAATCATGGTAAAGAATGCAGAAAAGAAATATCTTAAGTTCAAAAAAATATGCATGCATAGATGATGTCAATGCACATAACAATAAGGTTGACACAAGCACCAATTATACAAAAGAGCAGAAAACCAGAAAGTGCAGTTTGTCCAAATCAAAGAATTTCAATTGAGAATCTTTTCCAATGAATTTAAACGACGGTTAAAATAATCATATTATTAGATCACTCAACATACTATAGTGAAGTAAAGTCTCACTTGCACACTGAATCTACATGGAGTGAATCTAGAGATGTAGTATAAACACTATGACCTTCCTATCCTTACAACCCCACAATTCAAAGAAAACAATTGAAGTCGAAAAATATGGTTCATTAGGAAGGAATCAATTTTGGTTATTGGTAGGAAAATTTAGAAGTTCATATGGCGCGTTCTCTTCTGTGTCTTTCAACCTTAGTAAGCATATTTTAAAAGATTGATACTTAATAATGTAATTGCCCCACCTTTTATCTATTTAAACGAGTGCCAACAAAAGGTTGATACTTAATAATGTAATTGCCCCAGCCTTTATCTATTTACTATAGCTCTTAAATGAGTTAGTATTAGACATGCTATCATAACCCGCATTAAACAAGATCATGGTTCAACTCTTTCCCATGTTTAAATAACCATGGGATGCAACTGGCCTCCACAATGACCTAAAGGTAAGGTGCAAAAAGCTTGGCCAAAAAGTTTCAGCCTCGCTCACAAACAGAAAAAAAAAAAAAGAGGAAGGGCAGCTAGGTAACATTACATAGCAAGACCATTATGGTCCAAGAGGTATCAGATCAAGGAACCCGCTAGGGAATTACTGCTAATATGTTACTCCCTGATCTTCACTAAAATACACCTTAATCTGACCCGTTTCTTATAAATGGGTTGAATATACCATTGATGGATTCACAAGTGTGGCAACAGAATTTACTGTGTTAATGCAACTTATGTTCTTGTAAAACAAAACAACTTATCTCCAGTTAATCGCATCATAAGAAATACATCCAAGATATTCTCATAGTATTTCACAAAATAGACTCAGAACATACCCCGTGTTACTTTCATCTCAAGTAGATGCATATAAATCTATTATGCCTATTTCTCAAGTAACCCCGTGTTACTTTCACCCCCCCCCCCCCCCCCTCTTCTGACAACATACCCACCCACAAGAACATACCCAAAACCATTAGCATTAACTTCAGTAGTCATGGCTGACACCATAGGGGCAATTGGGTGTTAAAATGTTTTCTGTATTAATCTCTAAACTGTACCACTACTATAAAATAATTTAACAAATAAACAGAAATTGTATCTATTATACACAGCTTTAAAGGTTACTCACACTAAGATGATAGTATGATACATCATATTGACTCGTGTTTGCATTATTATACAAGACAGATATTCATCATTGCCCACTACAACTCCAGAAATCAAGTAAATTTTATTTATATATTTACATTTTGGGTTTTATTTTTGTTGCATGCCATTTAAGATGATTTATGTGCAATTGTGCAGCAGCCCTTTGCACTTATATTTAAGGAGCAGAAATCCTTACAGAGTAAAATTAACTCTTCGGATCTGGCTTTCTCGATTTAAAGTTGTTTTGATGCTCTGTAGTGCTGTGATTATGAAGATATGGTTTCGGTTTTTAACAAATATGTTAGAAACATAACTACATCCATCGAAGGCAAAAGTACACTAGGATCTAGACTGAACCATTTCTTTTTATCAACAGATTATAGAAAGGCGTGATCATTGCACTGATTCTTTTTATCAAACTAAGATCCTCGAAAGCCTCAAACCTAAATGTGCACTGGGATCTCAATTGAGTATCTTGTATAGAAGCTTCAAAGATAAATCCTATACGATCTCTTCTCACGAACTTGAATAATTAAGCTCACAATATTCTTTTGTACGTTAAACAAAAGTATATCGTTGCAACTAGGTTTCAGAAAGAACCGGGAGAACTAGACCAAGGAATTATATGTCTATGACAAATCACGTGACCAAAGTTCTGCCAAAATGATGGATATGAAAACAATAAGTCTACACCAACCCTGAATTAGTAATAAAACAAAAGTAAGGTTTAAGAAACAGAGATACCTTCTCCCTCCTGAGCTTTTCGTTTTCCTCTTCCAAACGTGAAATTTTATTCTCCAACTCTTGGGTGTAAGCCTATTCAACCATCCACCACTCTCTTATCACATAATAACAAAATATATACATAACCAAAAACAACATCCGAAATAAGTACCTGTTTTCTTGCTCGTGACCGTGCAGCAGACTCCCTATTCTTAATCATCCTCTTTTGCCTCCTTTCCACGCTCTTCTCAATCACACCTCCAGAAGCCGATCGTTTCCTTCCAGTCATATGTGCATCCGATAAACTTCCCATCAGAGGAGTCCGTGACATATATCCCACATCCATCACACCGCTACCAGCACCCAAACCCGCACTTTGCTGCTGAACTGGATAATGCCCTCCCATAACTAAACTTTGTTGCTGCTCAATCATCGGCATTTGAGGGTAATTCATGTTCATCCACTCTCCTCCTTGCATGTCAACAACACTCATTTCCTCACTTTCCTTCTTCTCGCCACTCGAATCCGCAACCACTCCCGCCTTCACCAAAAAGTCCTCGAGCGTCATCTCACCAAGAGTCCCTTGTCTGTTCCCATCACCACCATTCTTAAAACCACTCCCAGTCCCATCACTAACACTACCACCACCATCACCACCATTCTTAATATCTTTCTGACCCATTTGAATACTTCTCCACACCTCGTCAACCGTCTTTTTCGTGATCCCCGAATCAAGATCCGTATAGTCATTCGGATGATTAACAGTTTTAAGAAGCTCATCAAGATTCATACTACTAAAAGGCTTTCCTAAATCACCTAGCTGCTGTTGCACTTCATCTAATGTTAAATTATATAAAGTAGTAGACCCTTGTCTTGACAACATTAACCCATCATCCATCATATGTTTTTGTGTTTGAGTACCCATAATAATCCCAAAAAAAAACCTCAAAATTATCTTACTTTTCTAGAATAATTTCAAAAAAATAAAAAAAAAAAAAAAAAAAATAAACCTAAGCAAAAGATATAAATAAAAAAAAGGTTACCGGGGAATTTAATTAAATATATTTGGCAAAATATATATATATATATATATATATATATATATATATATATATTTAATAAAATATATGAAAATCACAATAAAGATACTAAATTCAGACAAACTATATAAAAAGATTACTGGGAAAATTATAAAAGATAAAAAAGACCCTAACTTTAAACAAATAATAAGAAAATATATTTACTGGGAATTTAATAAAAGATATTAAATCATGAAAAACATTACTAACTTTAGACAAATTATATAAAAAGATTACTGGGAATTTAGTAAAAGATATGAAATCACTATAAAAGATACTAAATTTAGACAAATTATAGAAAAAGATTACTGGGAATTTGATAGCTTACTTGAAATAAAAACTCCAAATTATTGTAAATAAATTTAGGGCTTTTTTTTCCCTTCTATTTCTTGCATGCAGTGTTGACAGAGGGAGGTATGGTGAATGTGATGGAGAACAATAGAAAAGAAATGATTTATATTTTTATTGTTAGTGACAGTGAATTATTAGAACATTTATATGCAACAGAAAGAATGATTAGATTGGGTTAATATGTTTTTGTTTTGCTTTCAGATTACTACATGTGTTAATTACATAAATAACTCTTGTCTTGGATGAGACATCATTTTTATTTATAGAATTATTATGTTTTTTTCAATTAAAAATATATTTTAATATATATGGTTTAAGATAATATTAAAGATTTGAATATCAATCGATATCTAAGATAACTAGTTAATATCATGTTTCTGAAGACAGAAATTAAAAGTTCTATTTTCATGTTTTACAAAACTGGAGGTCTTTTCTATCTTAGGTAGAACTTGAAATAGCTTCTTTATACCGTTATAGTAGTGGTAAGATTGTCTATATCTTAATCTCCTTATACCCTGTTAAAGTATTAGGATCCAAAATCTATAAAAGTTACTTACATTCTTATCTATTGGTACTATTTAACAAAAAAAAATTTAAGTACAAATATAAAAAATACCCATATTAGTACGCTTATTATATATTTACATCATGTATTTTAATTACTCTATATCAAGCCATTAAATACCGACTTTAAAACTACCACCGACAATTACCGCTATAACCATCATCACCAGTCATTGCCGTCATTACAACCACCACATTATGCGAATATCACTCTAATATTCATGTAATATGTATAATTTTTTTTTTATTTTCGTGATATATAACTTTATATTTATTTTGCGTTATTTGATTTTATTAATTTTGAAAACAAATTTTCTCTGAACGAGTTTAAAACAATTTAGGACTTGTTTCTTAATTTTTTACTTAAAAAACTTAATAGTTCAGAACTTAATCATTCAATCAAATTTCATGTTTCTTTTTTGACTTAATAAACAAAAGTAACTATCAATTATCTATATTTTACTTAATAAATACATACATTCTTAATCATTCAGCCATTTAATATACTTAACAATTAATAATTAAAAAAAAGAAACGGACCCTTACTTCCCTTTAAAAAACTGAAGTACATCATGATGATTATAGTTGTGCGGCTTGTGCCTTAATAAATAAGTCTATTAGTGATCCTTAAAAATAAGATTTATGGATCCAAAGATTTCCTCATTAGTAGACACATCATTTTTTTTTAGAACGGACACATCATTTTTTTTAAACACAATTTGTGGAAAATTCAAGCGCACAAATCTACAGCGAAGCACAAACGCAGCATACCCAGGTCTGAAAGCACACTCAACTACCAAAAACTTAAGTCGGCAAAAATACAGAAGCATAACACCTGACGCCAGGAGCAGCGGAATACAACATTATATAGTCAATAGTCGTAAGCTGAAATGGCACCCATCATCGTTGAAGGATTCGAATATGCTACTTCTTACACACCCGCCTTCCAAATATACTTTACAAAGCATTTAATCAACTAACTCAGACGAGTCAAGATAATCAAAGTAACTTCTATGCATTAAGAAATTCGACCCGCTTGCTTTTACCCTTTACAGCTTCCATTTGCCTATCAACTCGGCTACTGTGTCTACCTGAAATACATGCCACACAAGTATGAGCCAATAAGAACCCAAAACCATAACCCAATATACACAAAAAAGTTATATACAAAGTGTCCTAAATATGTGCTAACATTGTATAGTCATTGGGAATAAATGTTCTGCTTCAGGCAACTTTAAACCAGACTCGACGAGCAATCATATCTATTTCCAATCAAATCGTAAAAGATCACCAATTAGGATAGCTAAAATGGTGATTCATGACACTTACGGAAACAGCTTATTATGCTTACCCAAATTTACAGGAACGCATGTACTCACTTGGGCATAAGTTGCAATTTACAGCTCTTGCAGCGGATTGAAGTTTAAGCACATAAAACAGATGCGCCCTTTTATCAAAAGCATAAACAGCTAAGCCACATGCTTTTGCTTCTCAAATTATGTAAATTTGGTTTGATTCTTACAATACAGACCATAAACAAGGCTAATACAGAGTTCTGTAAGGAAAATGGCTTAACTGCACAGTATGAGTAAGATTCTTGCTAGTTATGACCATTTGGTATGCCACATATTAACAGAAATAACAATGAATGAGGTCATCTATATACTGAATTTTTTTCATTTGACATAGTGCACTATCTATGATTCAAAGATCACTTGTGTAACCACATCATTAAGCAATACCAATTTCAAGAAACACTGACACACTATGTTCAGCAAAACATAAACTCATACCCTGACCACCTCTCCTCCGCCACCAACACCCACCACCATCTCCAAATCCCCCACCGGCCCACCCCCAACCCAACCACATGCAGTACTCATTCAGGGCAGTAGAATTCATTATATATGAGCACATATTAGTAAATTTGGTCAAGAAACATCATATGTCCAGTGTGGCATTATTTGTATTTTTATGGCCATAATTTAGTGAACTTTTGGTCCTTCATATATCCTTTTCTAAAGTATATTGACCATACTAAAGCCTATCCTCTCAATCACTAAAAGAACAATTTAGAATATGCAATTAAATAATAAGTCAACAGTAAATATATAAATCAGGGCTCATTTCCACAATGATTTTGACAGCTACATTGAAAGGCTAGGAATTATAGAAAAGTGACTGCTACTGTAGATTATAGAGCCAAAGATTCAGTTTGGAAAGGTTATAAAGAAAGCTTAGAACAGATCATAAGCATTTCTTTTAGCCAATTACAGATCTTATTATAGATAAATTAAACGCAACTGAGTAATTAATTATAGTCAAACAAAATAAAACACCTACAAAATATACTTTAAATACAAGTACCTTTCTTTAATTTACATAATGTATATCATTCTTCTGGTTCTGGTGGACTCGGCTCATCAAACCATCTTGGAGGATCAAATCCCGACCCACCTAGAAACAAGAAGAGCATGCATTTCATTTTACACGCATAAACAAGTAAGACAATAAGTTACTCTTCCCTGATTCATTTCGAAACCTAGTATTGTGAATCATGAAAATAGGGCTTTCCAAAATGGTCGTTCAAGGAATCAAAAGATATGCAAACAGATGTGCCAAAAAAAGAAAAAGATATGCAAACAGATGTGCCAAAAAAAGAAAAAGATATGCAAACAGTTTCTCGTAAATATAATTACCTAGAGGATTGCAACGACAAATCCGCCAGACAGTCAAGATCGAGCCTTTAGCCACACCATACTTTTTGTAAGCAATCATGGAATACTCACTACACGTTGGAATGTAGCGGCAGCTTTTTGGCAGTAATGGCGAGATTTCACCTGTTTAGATAAACCAACACCAACAGAGAAGATCAGAAAACGTATATTACCAATATTTACATATAGGTATGTAATTTACCAGAACCAACTGATTATTAACTTCAACACAGCAGAAATGCGTTTTGACTGAACAGACAAAAAGTCCATTAACTCCAAATACTCACTTTTGTAGAACCTCAGCACAGACAACGCCACTTTGACTCCGAAATCTTCATTGTCATTCCCTACAAATAAGTCAAAAAGTAATTGCAATTTAAGTTCTCCTTGTTCAGACATTCTTTTATGAATTGATGCATACGCATAACATACAAACATAGTGGGCATGCATTTTTTTTTTTATGTATGTGATTGTGTCACTTATTTTTCAACGTAAAGATCATAAACACCAGCCTTCAATCTCATGAAATTTGAAACCATTTGCTACGAAAGTGCATTTTAAAAAAACTCAAATGTCCTTGTTACCGTTTTAACAAGGGCCAGTTGTGTAATATAACAAGTTACTTTTTGGACCCCTTTTTAACTATCGTGTTACCCGGAAACCATCATAGGTTGTAAACCTAGATAAGTTATGTCATGTTGTATCTAAACTAACAAGATTTTACCATATTCTATAATATTCAAGTTACACAACTGTTAAAAAAAAAACATTTTCAAAAGTTAACATAAAAACGTAAAACCATGTTAGACATAAGAAAGGGTCAAACATCTTAATTAATACATACAAATACATAGAAAGAACTAACCCGGCGACGTAGTAGGGTCAGATTGTTTACCCAACTCGTTAACAACCGAAAGATAAAAACGACCGCGACCATATCTCTTCAATAAAATAAAAAATTAACTATAGTTAAATTTTGGATGTGTTTAACTTTCAAATACTACTATTACATTTATTTATTCAATTAGAATAAACTAATAGTTAAATTTTGATGATGGTGACATTAAAATTAGCTATAATAAAAAACTATAAAAAAAAAACCCCAAATATGATAAGCAGCTACTATAAAATTATTAATTACAAAAAAAAAAAAAAAAAAAAAAAAAGGAATGAGTGGGTACCGAACGGAAAGAGCGAGGCAGAGAAAGTCGGGTGTTATTAGAAGTGGTGGTGGTTATGATGATGGGTTTGGGAGGAGCGTGAAAGGACCAAACTAGCGCCATTTTTAGCTCATCTTTTGCAGCCCCCACACTGCTTTTATTAATGAAATATTTTAGGGGTGTTAGAAATCGATTAAACTATCCAAATCGTAAAAGTCATTTTAGTGGTTTTGGTAATACTGTAGTATGCCTCTACGGAGTATAATTTAACCGTATACCCGAACTTATGACAGATACAGTACATTTTTAGTGATACTCGTACCATAAATTATACATATCATACAAGTATTTGATGCACAAAAATGTTAAGAGTAACAAATGTTGTAGTATGTATAAATATCATTGCCCTAAAACTTTGATCATTTGAAAACTAAAATTTTCGTGAAAACTAGAAAACTATCAAACACATTGTGATCTGAATTTAACACAATGTGTTTTTAATATGTTTTTCAAAAACACATTGTGTTAAGTTCATGTCACAGTGTATTTGAACAATTTTCTGATTTACAACGCTATCAAAAACACACTGTGATTTAAACTTAACACAACGTATTTTAGATTACACAATAAAAACACATTGTGTTTTATAAAAACACAATTAAAACACATTGTGTTAAATTCAGATCACAGTCTGTTTTGACCAGTTTTCTAGTTTTCATAAAAAATTTAGTTTTCAAATGAACATTTCACCTTCTATCAACACATATTTTTCTTTTAATATATTTTAACTACATATCAAAATCTTAGACGGTTTGTTTAGTCCGGTTTCTCCCAAACAAACAAGATGGTTCAAATTGAACATTTTCAAAATCGAGGTTATTGGCTTTGTCCAATTGTCTATCAAAACCGAACAAACTGAACCGTTTATGCCCTAGTTTTGTATGTTCTGAGTTATTCAAGTTCTAAACGTTTTCCATTGGCGATTGGCCATCCCTAATAGATACGGAAATGTTGATAATCATTTATGTTAGATTGTTATCCATGACAATACCTTAGTCCTTAGGTAAGGTTCTCGTATAGTTGTTGCTCATACATTAGAGAATTAGCTCTGGACATTCTAGGTGGATTAGTATTGTTCACCTTTTTAAAACATATGTTTAGACTTTCTATCTTTACAACGTTCTACCTTCTGTGTTGATATTCAAGTTACACCATGGTTAAAAAAAATAAGAGTTTTTAAAAGTTGATATAAAAAATTTTTAAATGGTTAAAATAAGGTACAAATGAAAAAGTATATTGTTATTGTAAAACATTACCCCTATGTAAGAAACTGGTCCAATTTGTATACAATGAAACTACCTAGACCATGCCAACTTACACTGGAATAACCAATCCCACAAACCGAACAGGCAACTCTAAAACCACTATTCCGAAATTGAAATAACCCCTGCGCATCCAGAGAATGGAAACGGTCTGAACACAAGAAAAGATGTATTGACTGGGAATTACTTGTGTTTGATCATTACTAGCATGGATCACAGACTCACAGTGACTCCATTTCCATATTTACCGTATTGCCGAGAATAAAACCCTTGATATCACCGTGGCACATTGTGCTTGGGCATGAGAATATTGAATTTGCCTGCAACAAAAATGTTGGAGCAAAGTTCCGAGGGAAGACTCCTACAACTATAAGAATCATGTGTCATCAGTCGTCACTAGTTTCATCATGTCATCAATTAATTCAAGCTATAAAATGTATCTCTTTTGCATAAATCATACGCGCTACAGGAGCCATACTGTCTGTCATCAGATATAAAAGGAAATACCCGCGTATCCAAGAAATCCAGTTTAACCAGAAACTTTCAAACTCTGCCTATAACGTACACAAAACTATTTCCCTGAGTACGAGTTTCACAGGGACATATATTACATATTCTGTGAAGTTTGGACATGAACAATCATATAGGCATCAATCATTGGACCTTAATCTTCTTTAGTGTGATCTTGTTCCACATTTTCTTCGACAGGCGTGTCCAGCTTTTCTTCAACAGGCACTGATGTTTTTTCTGACACCAACTGCCCAACCTTAACATACTTCTCCTCAAACTTGGCCTCCCAGTCTTCTAGAACTTCAAGCTCGGATGGCGCCAGACCGTCAATATTCCCGGTAAGGTCAGAAGGCTCAAATGACATTAGAGCTAAGGCTCTGCTAGCATCCCGACCAGCAAATAATGCGTATGGTCCACCAGGGCCATAGAACATCCTGAAACATCAGTTTATGATGATGTTAATAAGTATTTTGGACATTTAGAAGTTTAATGCAAATAGATAATCATGATTACAAAATATTCTATATTTAAAAGGAAAAAAAGAATATTTTTTGGAATGGACATCCATATACTACAACATTGTGCAACTATCAATAACAACCACCATAAAGTCATTGGGTAAAAGAGCACTATATAGTATAATAAATGGAAGTATTTCATCATTTCATCAACAAAGTAAATGAAAGACACACCAAACTAACACATTGAATAAAAGGGTAAACGGAGAGGGACCCCTGTAGTGGCTACCTGAAAAAGTCGAGCCTTTAGCTATTACGTACGCAGCCCAACCGGCCATTTAGAAATGAAAACACAACCCAAGTCTTACCAACCAATTCAAAACTAAATGGGTCATAATTGCCACCTCGAAAATACATCAATGAACATAATTTCCATTTTTTCAATGGATACATCTTTTTATTGAATCATTTAGGCTAAGAACATCAATCTGTGCTGTTCATTATATACATTTCAGCTACAAAGTATTACTTAAGATCCCCCTAACTGAGATATTAATTTCGAAAACTATCCAAATGACTTGGAAATAACAGTTGCCAATTTCTTGTTATTGAAACAATTGAAATTGTGAATGTTTAATCACTAGTATGCTCAATTTATATCAGCTTTGTCTGATGCTTGATTAACGTATATTCATATCATATCAATTACACCACCTTTGTCCGATGTCAATTAAACTAATTAAGACAAATGTTCCAATTATGAAAAAGAGGACAAGGGAAATGACAATTCGGTGTAAAGACCATCAATATCCGAAATGAGATTGATGGTTATTAAGAGGTATGCTAATTATCAATTTATATCAATTTATCATTGGTCAACGATGAGAAGGTAGAGTTTGATTATTACTAATAAAATTAGGTTGTATTTTGTTAACTTCGATTAAAATGCTTAGGTATTAAATTTGCCATCTACAGTTATGAGCCCAAGTTATCAAGTCTAGTCATGAATTCATGTATTTATGAGTTTATGAACAAATACACTTTTGAAAAGATGAACATAACATATAAAATAAATGTGAATGAAAAGTGGTCAAGGTAGATCATTTTAAATGACAACAATGTATAAAAACCCGGGGACAAAGCATGTAAACCATATAGCAGAGAGATCCTAATGGCGTTAAATTTGACTATAGATAATGTATATACGGGATATACTTTTCAAGATAGCCAGACAGGAATTGACTTTGCAATCAATTACTTTGACTTGCCATTAAAAAGTTACGCACACTAATGTAACATTCCAAAATATAAAATAAACCTCTGTGTAGCTTAACTTAGCCAGTTAATGATTAAGTTAACTACATCAAGAGACTAAAAAAAATCTGATCAATGTCAATGCTTTGCTTATTTTTCCTTCCCTTTATCAAAAAACTTTGATACACTGGGAACAAGCCATATATGAAACTCAAGGTTAGGACTTAAGATCTTCTATCACAGCGTGTTAGCATGCCCAACTAGTGCCCCAAAAAACGGTTAAGCAGCTATATAACCATTTACTGCATTTATTGATGAAATGTGTCATAAGCAGTTTTTTTCTATGAGATGCTCATAGATTCCTTATACCTCTAAAGATTCCGTACTGAATTATTTTGATAAAGCTACTTTTCTATATAGCTAGTTGCTCCATCATATGTTATTTCGAACCATGAGAAATGGCCTTATTTGGTAATCCGAGCATATTTGTTACCTACATGGTAATAATTATTATTATTTTGCCCCTCTTTGCTATATGTTGTGATTGGTTCACTTTGGAGATAAATAAAGTAGAACTATAACACGATAAATAAAGACACAAAGATTTGCATGGTTAAGTTTGAGGCCTAGTCAATAGGCAGAAGCGGAAGAGGATATCTCACGCAGATATGGCGTACCAAAGTTACACTGTATCACTCAGATTGTGGCTCTGAAAATACTCTCGAATATTTTGACAATCACTAGACTTACACTAACCTCAAAGCTCACTTATATATATACTTTCATATATCAATTTACTCACTTCTCTCTACAAGAGATTTCACTCAATCGTACCTTCCCCGAAAGCTCATCCTAGTCATTGACTAGCCAAACACTACTCTGGATTCTGAAATATAGGCTACACAAAAAGTATGCAGTTCAGATTGGATCACCGTCCAACAGACTATCTAATTTTGCAATTTAAAACACATTAGATGAATGCTAGCTATAATCTACATGAACCATTGATACCATGCATTGCTGACTAGTCCTCATGCCCCGTTCTAAGGAAAATACATGGAAGGCATTGTTTGTTTATGCACCACACTAACCAACAATCACTAAGGGAAGTGTCCACCAATATAGATTATGCACAATATTCAAAAAGTAGTCTCTTACCTTAACCAACTAACCTAAGTGCCAAGATTGTAGCCTACGCCCTTTGGAGATTGAACCTTGGGCTACCCTTTATGAAAATATGCCATTTGCTAAATATAAATGCTCTTGGTTAACTCGTAGGACTATTTTAATATTTACAGAACATGGAATCGAACTAGTCCACAAGGTTTCTGCAAATTACCCCCTGTCCCACATAAAACCAGTTACCAGACCTTGTACCTCAACCTTAATGTGAGAGTTATTTTCCTTCAACTTTTTCACTAAACCAACTTCTACAAGTTTGAAGTGACATAGGGTCGATGGTGAAGTTCCATCGACGAGTAAGAAAAGGAACAGGAGACCTACTACATGAGGATCAGGACACAGAAACTAAGAGTCTAACTTGGTAATGGGCGGTTCATGACTTCATGTAACCAGTTCATTTTAGTATCTTAACACTTCTACCCCTGCCCCAATACGAAGGTTTCAATGATGCTTTGCCAAAGAGTCATCTCAACCAAAGAGTCAACTGTCAATCTAGACTCAAAAGACAGTCAAGGGCACAACTCAGAATAAAGCAATACGAGGATCAACATACTCCTATCCTTTCTCAGTTCTCTAGGGAAATCGGGGTTTACTTGAGCTTACGCTTACCCATCACTTCACCATTCTATATCTAGGGGATTCCTAAAGATAGTAAGAAGTTAGAACTTACACCTAGAAATGGCAAAATGGGCGGGTCGGGTAACAAGTTACAGCATGTTCGGATCAAAAACGGGTCAAATTTACAATACCATTTTATACAAATATACAACATAATCACTTTTTTTCCTACAATCAATCAACCAAATAACATAAAAATAAATAAAACATATACAAACACAATAACATAAAATCAAGAATATGTATATACTGTATTTAATACTAATATTTATATATATAATATAATATATTACATGGGTGTTATTATAATTACCTAGAGCGAGAAACATCATAAATTTTTCCTTTAATAGCCATCAACAAAGGTTTAGTAGGATCAGAACCATTATATGGTCTGAGTTCATCTTCGGTCATCTCACCGATTTGAACCGGTTCACGAAGTATGAACTCCTGGTCACGTTTGACAGCCACGTAATCATCAGCTGCAACAAACATACTAGATACAACTTTATATACAACAAACATCATAGCAGATATTGTGAAAAAGGCTGCTGGTGATAGTCCTGTGTATTCTGTTATTGTGTTTGTTAACGTTGTATATATCGCCGCCATTTGTGTTTGATGTAATAAACAGTGAAGAAATGTTTTTTCTTTTTTCTTTTTTGGGATGATAAAATGTCTATATACCTACCACCGGCCGTGATGCCTCTCCTTCAACTTAACGATGATTATAAATTTATTAGGGGTAAGGGTGTAGTCCTAAAGTTTTTTGGCAGGTTTAACAAATTGGCAAGTCTATAGCATGTGATTTGGTATGCTTAATTGGCAAGTTTGGCAAGTGACATTGGTATGTTTTGGCTGATGGTAACTAAGGATTGACAAGTTTGGCTAGTACAAATATACTCTTTATTTTGTTTTTTTCTTCTTTGTTTTTTTTTTTTCAAGAATTGGCAAAGTTGGCTAATTTTTTGCACTACACCACCTACTTTGGCAAGGATTTGCAAGAATTTGACAAAACCACGTGGCGTCGTGTGATTGGTTGAAAACTTGCCAATTTGGCACTACACCCTTGCCTCTTATTATCTATAACTCCTTATAAAACATATTGAATTCTCTTATTTTTGGAAATTCAGTACTTTTTTTATTCTAAAATACCCCTATTTCTTAATCTTAATTCTCCTATACACCTAATCTATATTTTTATAATATCTATAAAAAAAAAATAACTCTCTCTTTAAATGCTACATGAGGAAATTATCTAAAATAACGATTAAATTACACTACTGGTCCTTTATCTTTTAAAATATGTTCATTAACCTTTTAAATCAATTACTTTTACATTAATTATCTACACCACTTGATGTCGCCTCCACCACCACACTGTTGCCGCCACGACCACCGTCGCATTGCACGGTTACCGTACCTATATATATATATATATTAAATTAATATCAAAACTTAATTTAATATTATTGATAATATATAATGCGGTTCGGTTTGGTTTTTTTGGTTTGGTTTTTTATATGCAACCAAAATCCGAACCATTAATTTGGATTTTCTAAATATAAGAACCATAAATTTGGTTTTTCATTGTGGGGCGCTTTTGCAGGTTTTTTTTTTTTTTTTTTTTGTTTTTTGTGGTTTATGGTTTGGTTTTGCTTACCCCTGCGGTCTTCTACCAAAAAAATAATAATAAATTTGTGATCTTTATCAATCAAAATAGAGAAAAATAATATATCCTAAATACTTTGAATTGCCGAGTTAGAATCCATCATAGACAACGCATTAGTATTGAGTTTAGATTTTATTCTATAAATCTTTGCAAAATTTATGAAATATAACTATGGATGGAGTCCCTACTCTAATTTTGGTACAATGTAAACTTTTTTAAGGGTATTTTTTTGTAATTTTGTTGCTACAAAATCTTAATAAATAAAGAATACATACAAACATTGACTTTGTTGTCATAGGTTTCTTCTTTGGAAATACAGCACTTGGTTGGAAACATTATTTTTGAGATATACCCCTCTATTGGTAGAGTAAAAATTTTAATAGAATAAAAAAAAGGTTGGAAAAAAGGTTTTTTCTTTATGTGGGTAAATGTACAGTACATTGATAATATAGTTGTATATAAAAACGTTATCTATACTCTTTTATAAAACAAACTTCCCCTCCCCCTCCTTAATTTTAAGAACCTGAAATGACACATTTACCCTCCATCTTAATACATCCTTATTTCTATTTTATAGACTATGACTACAATGTCCTTAAAAAAGTTCAACATCCATCTCCCCTCACGCAGAGCCAAAAACTTGATGTGTTAAATCGAGTAATAAAATTTATAAAACACGAACTACTAGAAAACTGACTACAACACACTTACAAGCAGTGAACCCGTTCGTATGCAGTATAGTAAACCGGTAAATCCGAGGTCGAACACAAGGACTTTGTAAGCAATTGTTCAAATAAAGTAATTCAGATTAAAAAGGGGTTTTTATGGCCGAGTTGCCACGTTGCAAAAGTTAGTGAAAATAGTTAGTAATCTCGTAGGATTAATCGAAAAGAGAATTTGGTTGTATTTTATGACAAAAGAGATTTAAAAGTCATCCGTCTTGACCTCGCTCAACAACATGTTCGGATTGCACATTAATGAAGCTCGAATTCAAATTAAGTTGATAAAGATAATCGTGACAAAACAAAGACACAAACTGGTACCACCAGCGTTTGTAAAATTATTTAAATCACCTAATTAATCAGTTCCTTTGTAAAAGCTGGTACCACCAACGCTTAAAAAAAATTTCCCTAACCAACTAGTTTGTTTGACTATCGAATTAATAATTGTACCTATGTGAAGATAACGTGGTACCACCAACCGTTACACAACACGTTGACAAAATAACTCCTTTTATTAAATGACATTCACTATCATACCGTGAACTAGTGATAACTGTTTATAGACAAACAATTAATAGAAAATCACATACGTATTCAACTAGTACCACTAATGAAGAACACATATGCCACCAATATCAAATAATAATTAATAAGGAATTAAATCATCAAGATCTCGATACAACGATAATTAAAATCAACTTTGAATTATTAAATTAGTGCAATCCTACATATTGTATCACTCCATCAAGACGGATGATATAAAATTTAGCTACTCATGACAAAACTAATAAACACAAATACAATTATTAATAGAAAAGAATCCATATTAATATTGTACGATGATAAAGTCTTAACAATTAATATTAAATAAAAATAGAGAAGTAAAAAGAGTTTAACTAGATTTGTAACAAGCTGCTTCGTAAACGAATTCGAAGGAAACAGTAAGGTTTCACACTTTTGTCGAACACCTGCGGCTGCTCAAAACCCTTCCTACGAATTTGTAATTGCCAAGCGCCTCCTCCACTCTCGTACAATTAATAACTATATATAGTTATTGATGTTGTTACTTGATCGACGTAATAAGACCACAAAGGGGCCGAAACTTCTTTTTTTTTCTTTTCTCGGCTGCACACATGGAAGGGATGGGCCAGGCCCAACTTGACCATCATTTTGGGCTACTGCTCACGTGAAGAAACACCACAAGTGGGCTGCCCCACATAACTTTCTTTTCAATAGTAAATGTCCAGCCCATGATTAATTCTTCATAGCAAAATATTGAAATTAGCTTTGGACTAAATTCACGTCTAACTTGCAAAACTATGATGCATCTTGAGTTTAAAGGACTTATTTTAACCTTTGTAATATAATCTGCCACATTTACCTACAATCCAATTAAATATCTATTAAGTATCAAAAGTTTACAAAAATAAACATAATTTAAATATAAAAGAAATGATATCGCATAAAATAAATATGTATAAAATAAGCGTTATCACACATAACAAAAACCCTAACTTAAAATTCATCCCCCTGCTCTCCCCCTTTCATATTCAATGCAACAATTCATCACATCTCCGACCGTAATGAAATTACTGTTATGTTAATAACCACACCATTACTGTCGTCACTGCATTGCGCGAGCACCAATCTAGTTATATATAAAGATTGTAAAATAATGGAATGACTATTTTCACCAGATTGATGTGTATCTAGTTAAAAACATGGAAAATGTGTTTTGATAAGTCTTCGAATACAAAAGTAATATGATGTATCTTTTCAAAAAAATTAACTCGATTATATACGTGTAATGTATTAATTTTCTCTATTAGTTTCAACTTTTTACTGACATGGTATCCACACAATACGGCAGTAGTTGTCGCGGCGACGGTGTGGTGGTGAGGCGATTGTTAGTGGCGGACGCAGTGTCAAGTGGTGTAAGTTATTAATGTAAAAGGTTAATATAGATAGTTTAAAAAAATAAATGATTGATAGTGTAATTTAATTATTAATGTTAAGTGGGTAATATAGATAAAAATATTTTTTAAGATGTGTTATGTGTAAATATTATATAGATTTCAACATTTTCATAAATAAGGAGTTATTTTTTTTTATAATTATACATTGTAACAAGTTTCCTTATCTAATGATTATGAGAATAATTAGAGTGTTTCATAAAAATTATGTATATAACATTTTTATACAAAAGTCAATGTAAATGCGTAATTAACGGAGAAAAGAAAAGATACTCGTATATATTATAGTTTGAAAAGCCCATGCTCGTGGTATACCACATGTTAGGTTAAATCCCATGTGATGGGTCAACAGCAGGGTAAGAAAAACCGAACTGAAAACCGAAAATCATGAGAATCGAAAAAAAATCGAACTGATAATCAGAAAACAAAAAACCATTGGTTTTCGTTTTCTAAAAATCGAAGTTATGGTTCGGTTTTGATTTCTAATGAAAAACTGAACCATAAACACCAAACCAAACCAAAATAATATATTGTTTACTTTATTTTATATCTATATCATTTTATTAAGAATTTTTGGTAAATATGTTAATCTATTTGCATTTTTAGGTTTATATAATAATATCATTTATATGTTTTAAGTGAAAATATATTAAATGATTGATTTGCTTTAATAATTGAATCATTAAACAACACGTATAAGATATAAATAGTTATATATAAAATTTGTTTGAAGTTTGTACGACTTATTTTTATGGATTTGTTGTCGTTGTTGTAGTGTTATTGTTACTAATATTGTTTTGAAAACTTGTGGAACTTAATTATGGTTTAATTATATGGTATAAACTTATAAAATTTTCAAGCTCAATTTGACTCAAACCACAAGTAGTTAAAACTCGACTAAAACCGAAAAACCGAAACCGAAATAGTCCCAAACCGAAAAAACCGAAACCCAATAGTTTTTGTTTTCAAAAACTGAGTTATAACAGTTCTGTTTTTGGTTTTAGTCAAAAACCGAACCGTACTCACCCCAACTAGTAGATAGAATAGAACCGTAGATGTGCATAGAGAATACGTATGAACCTTTGAGACCTCATTGTCAATTATGTGCACATCGTTTTTCTTTTTCATTTTTTTAAGTGAATTTCGCTGAAAATTTCATGTCGTATTTTGACAGCGAGAGGTCTAACATACGTTGTCTTAACCAGGTTCGATATAGAGCTCCCTCGAAGTAGAAATGTCTATGTTAAATACCCGATGGGAGAAAAACCCTTACTAACGCGTCCGAAGACACGACGATTAATAGGGTAAACTCTGCACTCTCAGACTTGAACTTGAGTATACCAAGCCAAACCCTCATAAAAGTTGTCCTCCCCTATACTTGAATACAAGACCTCTTGAATGATTGGATGATAATTCAACCATTGAGCTAATGCTCAATGACAAGTGCACATCGTATTTAGGAATTTGATGGCCTACGTTGTGATCGGCTAATAGAGGGTTAGATTCAGAACCAGATGTTCAAATTTATAGTATTCAAATTTCAGACATTAAAATGTGTGGATAGGGATTTTTGACATTCCAAATTCGTATTCGAAATGTTAGATTCAACTTGGATATCTGCAATTTATATACTGGTGATAAATTTCTGAAATATTTAAAGTCTTTTATATGTCAAAAATTTTGTTACAGTTGAGTAGTTTGTAACTTCAAAATACTTGTAAGTGTTTATAAGATAACAAAAATAAAACTTGAAGTTTAATTAACAAATAACTAACAAAATACCTTAGTCTACAAATTATACATAAGAATCAAAACTATAATAGTTTGACATTTGATAATATGTGTTTAGGTAAAATAAATAAATATTAAAGTAAAACAAATAAAACAATAGGTTTTTCTTGAAAATCTCAAATGATGGGTGTCAGAATATCTCACTTTTCAGGCAGTCTCATCTGTGTAAGAATTAGGAATTCCTCTTCCAACTCGTCCCAGAATCGGCGTTATGGCTATGTATCATGAAAATCATCGTGGATCAATTGTTTCGTGAATTTTCGTACATCAATTTAACCATTATCTAAAGGTCAAGATCATTTCTTATTTGTTTTACTTTAATACTTGTTTTATAATACCCGACCCTTTTCATAATATTGCAAATATAATTTGTTTTTCTAATATGTGTAGAATAAAAAGTTGGAAAAAAAAATCCAAATTTTTATCACAAATTCAGATATTTTAAACATCCTAATCTCCTTACATGTTATTTGAAACAATTGAAAGTACCCCTCAACTATATGCACAAATGCCATTTATTCAATTATTTGGGCCAAGCTGTCGCATCTATACAATGAATTTCAGAATCATGTTAACTTGAGTGATGCATGAATGTAGAATTCCATCTTTATTATGTGTTAGGTTACAATAGACTAGTATAACATACAACAACAACAACATGACCCAATCCCTACGCGGGGTATGAGGGAGGTAAGCCGTAGACAGTCTTACCTCTACACAAAGGTAGAGAGACTGCTTCTATAGGGACCTCCAGCCACAGAGGAGTGCAAGACGGAAAATGAGAAATGTTTAGAAAATTCTGCCTGTCTGCCGAGAATCTGAAATGAAGAAATACCTGTCTTCTAGGTCCGGCTACTATACGGGTCGAATGAGTATCAATCATGCTCCCTACCAATATCTTATAAACATGTTTGACAATACAAATACAAATACAAAAGCAACCATGTTGGGCATATCAATCATGCTCCCTACCAATAGACTAGTATAACATCACAAAGTCAATTTATGACCAAAAGATAGTTAAACCTCGGTTGAAAGGCAGAAGTGTCGCACTCATTCATATTGACGATGAATCGAGTTATATTGATTGATCGAACATAACATTAGCAATTAAGTGGCGGTTCGGACCCAAACAAGAGACCATGACCCTGCAAGGGGCTTGCCCTCTCGACCGGAGCTGTCTATGGACTTTATATTCATATATAAAGTCGAATATCGATCTTATATAAAGTGTGTCCTTCATGGCTACCCGCAACTCCAAATTCATTGTCGAAATTGATTGATTTGAAATTGATTTGATCTCAAATAAATCTTATCTAAAATCATTGAGGTCGCCAGAAGTAATAAAGCACTCTACTTTACATTGCTTGAAAATGGCTACCACAAGACTTTTTTTTAAAGCCTCCAAGATATCCTCGAGTCATTTTCATATGATCAAAGTTGTTCAATAAAACACTTGCGTTAGCTAGTTGGCACACATATTCAATTTTATGTAACATTTTCTCTCATTTTATACAATACAACTTCTCATTTTCTTCCCATTCTTTACAACTTTCTTACTCTAAAACCGACTAAAACAATCATAACTCATCCGATTCTTACAAATACGATTCAACTATACTACAGATCGTATCAAATTGGTCACAATCAAACACACCAATTCTTTCTGTTGTGATTTTATTATAGGATTTACAAAACATTGCGTATCATAATCATATTCCAAATAGGACATATGTCAAGATAAAAGTAGGAAAACAAACAAATGAGATAAGAAAAGAAAAGAACAAAACATAGGGAATAATATAATAAAGACATTATCATTTAGGCCTTGTGAAATGTTTCTGGGTCCTTCACAATTGTAACAGCACAAGGTGCAGCTGTCATCACATAACTTGTGACACTTCCCATTATTATCCTGCAAATAAAGTAGAACAAAAGTTAACAATATTATCGAGAAGCATCAAATTTGTAGGAATTTTTTAGATATGATACACTATGGATATTAAATTTATCAACTATCCTTGTTTGATTATTAAACCTTTTTAAAATCAAAATAGTAGGATTTTGTTAAATATCCCTTTTTAGTAGGAGACTTGTGAATAAAAAATTTATCAACTATCCTTTGTTTGATTCTCGATAATCAAAAGTGTTAGGTAGGAAAAAAGACTAGATTATTCAAAAATCAAAATAATATATGATATTAAACATCAAGTTATTTTGTTAGGCATAAATTTGAATAAAAACAATTGTCATCTCAAGCAATTAAAGAGTGAAAGATCAAAGGTTTTACCTCTTGAGAGTGCTAAGTCCTCTACTACCCATAACCAAAGAATCCAATTTCAGATCATCAATTGCTTCAACCAATTTCTCTCTTGCATCTCCCCAATACAACTTTGCAACCACATGGATCTATATATTAAATAAATTTCAAAATCAATTCATCCTGATCATCATCAACTATACAATTTAGTAAACAAAAACATAGATATATACTATACAATAAATAAAAATATACCTCTTTTTGTCTAGTAACCGTATCAAGCATGTCCAAAACTTCAATATCCATCTTGACATCATATTTTTTCATCACTTCTGGCTCACGAAACTCAACCAATGGAATCAACGCTAAACATACACATATTAAGAAAAAATTACAAGAGATCAATACTATGATAACAAAAATATATAATCTAAACACTTTTTTTTAATGTCCAAAAGGCAACAAAATCCACGAGACGACCAAAAAACAACAACAACACTCAATCCGACAGTCATATCTTCACCCGAGATATATATAATATGTAAATATATAAGTATATAGATATAGATCAAGTCGAATTAGTCAACTTACGAGAACCAGTGGATTCCCAGAGTTGATTCTTGGCTTCATTGCCAGGATGAGTCTTGACATGAATTAAATAAAAAGTATCACCGTGATCAGCCAAGTTATCAATAGCCCATTGTAAAGCTGCCTTACTACTATTTGAGAAATCCATAGCTATGCCAACTTTTCTATCTTTCACCATCTTTAATTAGTAATTACACAACTAGTAAGATGATATATATTTTTCTAACAAGAAAAAAAAAAGATCTATATGTGATTGATAATGGATTTTGTTACAAAAAAAATTGATATATAATAAAGTGAGATATGTTTGGTTTTAACTTTTTTATGGTCTTGTAAGATACATGGAAATAATTGTGTATGTGTTTATATATATACTAGGCGTGACTTTACTTATTGGGGTTGTTAAAAAGTGGAGGAAGGAACATCCGAACCCGGTTTGTTATTAGATGGTTTTGCTTTTGTTAAATGTTAATGAGATGATCCAATCGTGTTACACGCGTTTGTGATCTTATCCATTATTAATTTCTATATGTCGATGGCTCGTGTATTCGTTTTTAATTTTCATATTATTATTATTTTTATATTATCTCTAAATATATATAATAAAAAAAATCTTAATTCCAAAATGAAGAAGTTTAGACTTTTAGATTAACCTCAACTTTTAATTAAAACCATTAATATACCTTATATAACTTTTTTAATTTAATTTTAATATAATAGATATAAATATGATCATTAACTATAAAAAGTAATTTCTTACATTTTATTATTATAGAAAGTAAATAATTAAATGATATTATGGAAAATAATACCTAAACTTTATATTATTTTTAAAAATCACCTTTATAAATTTAATTTCTTTTTGTTATCAAATTATGATTTTTTATATATTTTATCATATAACGTAATAAATATTAATTATAGTAAAAAGTATTTAATTTTATATCGTTAATGTATTATGATATTTAAATAAAAGATATTTTTTATTTGTATATGGTGTATAGAATAATCAAAAAATAAAAGAATATAAAAATGACAATATCACTGTTTTTCAACAAAATTTTAATTAATTTTGTATCAAGGGATAATTAAGTGATTAAGATTTACCTGGACACTAGCCTGACTGGGGGATTAGTGGGTACCAAATGGTATTATAAGGTCAAGAGGTTTCCATCAAATTACCTTCTTTTTTTAAAAAAAATTAATAAAATGTTACAAATGTAATATGAATATTAGGTATGTGAATAATTATTCATTAGAATCTTTTATTTTTATTTTATCTACATCATGCAGTTTTTTCTTTTACATATATTTTAACTCATTTAGTTATATGTAAACAAATATACCATTATTGTCAATATTTTTTATTTACAATTTGTCAATATAACATATCCTGAAACATTAGTATTCTATTAATTATATATGTTTATCTGTGTATTATGCGGGATATAATCTAGTTATCTACATCGTAAAAAAAAACTAATATTATCATAGTTATAATTACGTGTCAGAAAAAGTTAAAAGATTGAAGGATTAAATATGTAAATGATAAATTTTTAGGTTAGAGATGACATATTTTTTTAAATCTAAATGTTAGAAATCATATTTTAACATTTTCTTTTGTAAATAGAAGTAGAGTAATTGATATTTTTAGATAATAGTAGATGAATACTACAAGTATTACTTATAACTTTAACTTAATGTGGAAAAGATTACCGTGTGTATTGATGTAGTACTTACTTTTTGAATATCTTTGTATACAAGGTATGTTTAAGCAAAGATAAAAATAAAATATACAAAAGGAGAAAAGGAGATTTTTTATATATTTAATAATTTAATGTTTAACCTTTTTTATATAAATAAAAAAAATGCCCATCTTATAATGATGAATCATAATAATGATAATGTAGAATAATTGACAAACCTAAAAATGAACATACTAAAATATTATGTGTAAATAAATGGAGAATATCAGAGAGTAAATATGTTTGTATTACATGTCAAATTGTGGCAAGAGAAATAAAGAAATGAATTATAACGCAATGACCATAAGATTCTAGGTTATGGTTATGGCCTTATGGGTTCGAATTTTATGAAGAAAAAAAAAAATCTTTTTAATCATTTGAGCTATGCCTGTATAATGATATGTGTATTTTAATGTTCGAATCAATTTGTTTAATATTTTTTTCAGACAAAAATGTTCGGTTGCAACGTTTGCAAATCTTATTTCATCTTAATCTATACTGATGAATCACGAATGTGTAAATATTTAGCGGTCAATGAAAACTATTTTAGCTACATTTATAATGTTGTTTTTGACATTTGTCAATTTTCAAAAATAGTTTTATTTAGCTGTAAAACGTGGTACACTACACATATGCATGATTGATTCGTTGAATTGTAAAAATTCAAAAGTAATTTTTCGCAAACTTTAAAAAGGTATTTAACAAACAAACAAAAACATAAAAAATAAAATCAACGATATTAGCTACGGGTTAACGGCGTGGTTTTGGGCTTTTCGTCTTGGTCAACTTATGGGGGATTTGTATGGACATGGGTCAAATTTATTGGGCCTTATCCTTGTAGAAAAGGAAAGCTACTTGGTACCAATCCAGCTAAAAACCGAACCTACGGAGGTGCACACAAAAGCTGGTTTTCAAAAAACGGGTTGAAAAAACCAAACCCGGTCAAACCTGGGTTTGACCAAAACTGGTTAGGGTTTAGGAAAACCCGGTGGTTTAAAACAGGTTTCGGTTTTGGGATTCAAGATCGGGTAGAGATCGAGTTTAAAAACGGGTCTGATTCGGTTTTGGGTAAAAAAAAAACGAAAAAAAACCAGTCCACCTTTGACAAAAACCGGGTTCGACACCGTTCGGGTTAAGTCAAACCCGGTCACTAGCCTTGTTGACCAAATCCGGTTCCGGTCTGTCGGGCGAAACTCGACTTTTGTGCACGCCTACCTTAGATTAACTCATTAAAGCTTCAAAATTTTCCCTTTTCCAATAATGTAATGATAATGTCAAATTATACAAAGTAGCAAATTATAGGTACAAACGTGAACTTCTTAACTTAAGTTTTCGCATTTAAAGTATAATCTAGAGTTTTTGCTCTTAAAATCATAATGTATATTCATTTTGGAACAATGTTACAATGGTGTGTAGCCTATAATGGTTGGACAACAATTTGTTTTTACATATTAAAATCTGTATAATCACATTAGTAAAATTATAATTAAAAAAAGATGACCAAAATTTTGATTGAATTACAAAAGAGTGATTTGCATTTTTGAATATATCTGATTATAACCCAAATTCTGCTAAATTTAAGACTTATATGATTATTTTCATACTCCAAATTCAATATCTTTTCAGCATTTAAGTGAAAGAGATATTGTGGAATGTGGATGTAGGAGGCATTCATGTTTGGGTACAAAACTACAAACACTCTCGGGTGGGTGTTTATGTATTATTCATAAAGGTCCAAAGTTAAAGGTGTATCTGTTTTTTTTATTATTATTATATATTTTGTCTTGACTATCGACTATTGCGTTGTTTGACGGGTATGTTTTGAGTTTTTGACCTCATTGTGTCATGTGGTCATCATTTGATTTGATCGTTACTTCAACAATCGTTGATGTCGTTCTCTGTTAATTGTTTGTCGGTGACATAGTTTTTATTTTTTTAAGGCAAGACTCCGAGGTATTTCCTCGATCTAGTGGTGGTCCTCGATTGTTCTCTTCTATGGGTTCCTTCAAATGGACCTTTTGTTTATATTAGTGAGGTTATATTTAACATCAGAACATATTTTTAACAACTTAGGGCGCGTTTGGTTCACAAAATGTTTTTAGAAGGAATGAAATCTTTTAAAGGAATTAGAATATGAAGGAATAGAATTTGACGGAATGTTTTTGATTTTTTAAATATTCAAGTGAGGGACGGAATGAAATTCCTTCCCTCATCCCTAAGGAATGGAGATTCCATCAAATGATGGAATGTTAACATTCCAACGGAATGTGATTCCTCCATCTTTAACCAACCAAATACACTAAGGAATATAATTCAATTCCAATTCCATCAAATTCCATCACATTCTGTGAACCAAACATGACCTTAATGTTAAAAGTCGTTAACAATTTAGTCTTGTACATGTCAAATAATTGCAATCTTTTTGGAGGTTCTAAAATTCCACTAACAAAAACTAGATATCACAATGCATCTAGCTCGACGTCTCGACCAAAAAATAATAGCAACTCTCGCAAAGAATAACCACACCTAGTATAGACCAAAATCCAAACTCAAGCACTAGATTCGAACTAACTTTCATCATATAGCTCGACGCCTGTTGTTCTTTATTTTTTTGGCAAAACAGTTATCCGTAAGTGAACTAATCTTCGAAGTAAGGTCAACTCGTTAAAGAAAGTTCAGGTTATGAAAAAATTTAATTGACAAAGTTAGAGAATTAATACAGGAAACATAACCCAAAGGTTAAACTTAAAATGCCACTAATGAAAGTGATTAGACATTTTAAAATATTGGTATAAACTTTAATCATATAGATAGAATGCTTGATTGACGGAGCTAAATGTAGAAAATCATTGGTTTGAACATATAAACCATAACTCTTCATTTCTTGTTGATATCATTATACGTTGCAGTTTGCACAATGATTTGGATGTAATGATACGTTAACAAAAATTTCTAATAACTTTACCTAATTAATATTATATGTTATCTCTAGCTTCTCGCTAGGTTTCAAATTAATAATAATTATCTTACAATGTTCAAAAAATATATAATATATATATATACTAGATTATAACCCGCGTGAAACACAAAAAAAAATTATGAAAAAACCTAACATAATGGTAATAGTAGTGGTTTTGTAGAAGCTGATTTTATGTCTATGATCCACAAGCATGTAATCTCCTTCATTGAAGCTATAACGAAGTTATTGATTTCCTTAACGCCTCCTTCATTAAAGAGGGGCTCGAATGGGACAATTTTTTGGTTGTACGTATACATCTGCTTCCAAAGTAAGACAATTTTAACCCAGATGTTTCAAGATTCCTTGAATGCATCGATGTCAACCATCCTATCGCACAAAACTTGATTAGCTATGATATTGTATATAGTGATATGGAAGCAACTATGTAATATTTATTATGCTAATGTGTAGTTGATGTATAATATTCATACATTTTTCATATCACGGTAATGATTATTTTTCACAATATTTCAATTCCTACCAGCTCATTCAAATGATTCACTATAAACAATAACAACCTTATATTTCAACCTTAATCATATATTATCAAGTGTTTAGTTATACTTCATAACATAAGGTTAATTTAAACCATACAATACAAAATTATTTGCTATTAATTATTTGTAATTAATCAAATACGAAAAATAAACTATAATTGAAAGATGAATCATAATATTACTTGACACAAGTTAAGCAACTGCAAATATAAATGTTAATACTGATAAAAAAAATCAATTATCAAAAAAGTTATAACATGGATCGATATAGTTTTTTGAAACAATCATTATTTGTTAACAAATCAAAAAAAACGTATATTTTTATAAATAATATTAATTTATAAGAAGATTTATAAGAAAATCAATAATAAAATCAAAATAAAATTAAAAGAAAGATAGATGATGATGTGAATCAAAAAGGGTATCTAAAATGTTAGACATATTAAAATTGATATGATTAGTAAAATATTAATTATTAATATGTATTGTTAGAACATTTTATTCATAGTTGAAAGATTAAAAGAATATATTTGATTATATGTTGAATCCATGATGATCTTATTATCTTGATCTAAGGGTAGAGAAATAAGAAATAAATTTAATAAAATGTCTAGATTACTCCATTTTTGATTTAAGGGGTTCTTATTTAGTATATATTAAAGATTAAAGATTATCGCCATATTTATAACCTACAAATCCTTCATCAAACGAATTATCAAGAGAATTGTAATCCCATACGAGACTTTTTTTTGTTTGTCTAACTTTTTTTCATTTTAGAGAAAGATTTTTCTAATTAAATATCTGTTAACAGAATTAAATTTTGTTACAGAGTTACATTACATATTGATAAAAAACATGAGACACACGCAAGTGACGCAACCTATGTTGCCTTTATTCGCACCCAGCCAGCCAGTCCACCCAAAACCACTTTGCGATAATTAAGGACCAAATCTCTCACTTTAGCTTCCTACTCTACAGGACAATTCTTATATGACATATATACTAGCTAAGCAATTCGGGTTCAACTCGGATATTGTAATCAAAATTATAAAACCAAAAAAATGTAAAAAATGTATGTAACTTTTCTTATCAATATATTATAACTTGATATGAAGATAGTGAATCGACTAACAAAATGATACGTAAAATAAGAGTACCTGTTGCGTTAACAAAGTATAAAAAGACAAAAATTAAGATTTATTTGTTTCAAATAAAAGATTATCAAAGAATTAAGATGAATATTATTTGCCACAGAAATAATGTTTTTCCAAAGGCATTTCGATTTGGCGGTCATGTTGTGGAAACAGTCACTACCATGAATATCAGAATATCCAAAATTAAAAAGAAATACATACAAAAATAAAAAGAAAGACTTTCATTTTTACAAATTTTATTAGTAAAAATGATATTTTGGAAAATTAAAATTTCTATGCCAACCATTAAAATTTTATGTACATCACTACCATGAAAAATTTTATTAGTAAAATTTGATATTAAAAAGACTTTCATTTTTACAAATTTTATTAGTAAAAGTGAAAGACTTTTTTTAATGGCTGGCATAGAAAGTTTAAGATGAAAAATACATTTTAATTATCATTTATAAATCATATATGTACGAATTAGCTATATCAAATTTTATGTACATTGATTCTAATACAAATGATATTTTGTCAATGAGAAAATTAAAAATTAAAATTTCATTAAAGGTGATGTCATATATCAATTCACATAAAAATATAATTACTAAGAAATTATCTAATAATTACAAATAGCTATTTTTGTATAAAAATGATGTAATCAAAATCTTCTTTTATTTATATAATAGATAGATATCTTACACCTTTCCTCTTTAATTTGATGATTATATTAGAAATATGCTCGTACGATCAACGCTGTGACGATAACAATAGTGGTAATGGTGACGGTGCGGTGGTTGCATTTGTACTTACAGATAATTTTATTAATAGTATTAAAAGTATATTATATTGTGATATCAATTAAGATTATAAGGCATGTATTGAAAAATATTACCAATCTACCCCCCCCCCCCTTCTTTCTCTCTCTTGCTTGCCCCACCAACATCCTCCCCCCTCTTTTGTCATCTGACCACCTATACACGATGGAGGAGATTCATAGATTTTCAATCTTTTGTGTACGCATTACAGCAACAACCCGTTAATGATATCCGTCGTTACGTGCTGGTACTATGCTAGTTCAAGTTGAATAAAGGGGATGAGTATTTCGGGTTTATCAAGTTTTTATTTTAAAAAATTTTAAAGGAAGCAAATATTTTATAATGTACTATAAATGTAAATATGAATAGTATATATATATATATAATATATGAATGAGTTTGTTGATAGATTCTATAAATTTTCAATACTAAAGTGTTTCTTGTTTTTTTTATTTATTTGATTTGTCCACTACAACAAATTTATCATTTGCAGGCATTTCATTATATGCACTTTTAAAAAATACATAAAATTATATGAAATTTTTCTTGTAAATATATAAAAACAGTCTAAATTAAAAATTATGAAAAAAGTTACAAATTTCAAATTAAAAGTGTGAAAAGAAAAGATTACACACTAATAAGTGTATAGTGTTATATTTATACATGCTTTTAGAGATAAACATCATGTATATGTCCTGAACCCATAATTTTTTTAATTATTTAAGTGAGGAAGTATGTAGTTGAGCATTAGTTCAATGGTTGAAAAACTATTTTTTTATTCATGAGGTCTTGTGTTCAAGTCTTGAGAAGGACATAGAAAGTTTTTTTTAAGGGTTTGGCTTGGGTATAGCCAGATTTAAGTCTGAAGGGACAAAGTTTACCCTGATTACTCGTCGTGCCTTTTGGTGTATTAGTATGGAGTTTTCCCCCATCGGGTATTTGGAAATATGCATTTCTACTTCGATAGGGCTTTCTAGCGTGGACCCAGGTAAAAAAACGTATGCTAGATCTCCCACTGTTGAATCGCGACACGAAGTTTTCAGCGAAATTCACATTTAAAAAAAAAATAAATTTAAGTGAGCAAGTATCTCTTCTCAACCCCTTTCAAAACATTTATTGAAACTACATTGCCTTTTAGCATGCTAGTAATTTTGGTTTTGCAATGTTGAGAAAAAGTAGAAAGGACAGAGCAAGAATACTGGATGATGGAGATTGGGAAGGCATTTTACATTCCATTTCAATGTCTTTGTTTAAAGAAAGAAAAAAAGACATAATGTTTAGTTTTATATAGATATACAGAAGAGTGGGATCTGGTGAAAGCCTTTGGCTCTCGTATCAGTGCTTCCATACTCAGTTTGTCAGTTTAAGCTAAGCTAGTGATTCTTTTGTCCTTTTTAAAGGTATCCAAAGGGTATGATATAATTCTTTCTGTTTCTTCACTTCTAAATTTTATTTAAATATATTGCATTATATAGTAATAGTAACCAATAATATGTGATGACATATCATTTTGGTCACACAAAGATTAGCATACATGTAACCTCAACTACGCAAATGTAACTACTTGAATGCAGCTTTGACAAAGTCAAATATATTTAATCCAGTGTGCATATAGAGTTACCATATTTGATAAAATGTCTCATGTTCAAAATTTTTTTTTTTTTTTTTACGACTAACAAAATCAATTACCATTATAGCGTAAACCAACAAAACATTGGTCACCATATGTCACCAATTACATGCACCAATACTATCACGACACCATAATACTACAGTACATTATCTAAAATGAATGGAAATTAAAATCACACCAACAATCCCATGATAAAGCTTTGTATCTTGACCTGCTCTTGATCCATATGAATGATAGTGACAGGATTTCATCTATGATTGATTCAGCGGACCCTCTTTTTGAGCTAAACACCACATTGTTTCTATTCCTCCATAAGCACCACATCGAAGTGACTATAACCAAATGCACCGCTTGCTTCCAAGATGACTCGCCTCTTAGTTGTTGAGCTAAGATGGGAAGATCTCTAACTGAGAAGAAAAAGAAGCGAGCTATCCGACCAATGTGACACATAATCCCAAGTCCGAACAACAACTTCACAAGAGCCAAACATATGTTCCAAATTTTCGTCCTCCAAACTGCAAACTTGACACTCGAATGACGGGATATGAACATTCCTTCTAGCCAAATTATCTTTAGTGGGCAACCTCCCCAGCCAAACCCGCCATGCCAGAAAGTTGACTTTGATAGGCACCCATTTATTCCAAACAAAGGTATTATTTACTCACACTTCACCCTGCTATCGAAATCTGGCTCTAATAGACCTTACCGAGTATGAGAGTTGTTTAGATTATTTGACGTATAAATTAAGAGTGATTTTTTTTTAAAAAGAAGGTTATCCTTAATCTAGCCTCGAATTTGGCTTAAGTAAAGTTTGAAATTATTATTATAGGTTCAGTATCATAACTACATAAGCGTTTTGTTTTGTTAGTATTTGTGTTTCGTACTAATTAAATCAGATCTTTTTAATTATTTCTTTTATCTGGCGCAAATGTGCAGGTTATTAGAAGGTTTGTTGATTGTACTATGAATTACTCATAGTTATTATTCCATATTATTTAAGAGCACTTCTAACCCACTCATCATCAATCTATTCGAGTATCATCAATACCATATCAGTAAAATTTCTCTTATATATACTGAACACCACGGGAGGCTGGAGGGGGCCAAGCAAGACATCCGGCTGGGACACAATCTTGAGGGGACACAAAAATTTTAAAAAATTTCTATGTATATTAATTGTATATGTAAAAGTATAAAATTATATATAGATATATACTTGATTTTAGTAACAAGTTAAGGCTTGAACTTTGTTCTATATTAATAGAACTTGTTGTGAACCGTGATTGATGATGTGTCGAGATCATGTCACATCCTGTTTCATAACTTGGATTTTGACACACTCAATTTTTTTTTCTTATTTGTTATAAATATACAATATTTTAACTATTAAATAGGGATTATGGCACCTGAATGTAACCACCTATGCCCGAATGGTTATGTAATGTAACCACCTAATAAAGTGGCTATGTAATGGAAGAACCTTCAATATTCGGGTTATGCCATGTAACACGTTACCTGTTGTAAAGGTCACCGGTTACCCCCATCGTTGACCCTCGTTGACTTGGACACGTGGCGGCTGACTGATGAGCTTCAATATAAAAACCTAAAAAGCATATATATCGACATTTCCTTATAAAACACCCAAAAAATCCTAACCACCACCTAACTACCCTTCTTCTTCCTTCTTCATCTTCCCGCCATAACCACCACCAAAAACCCAAATTATTCCGATCGTCATTAGATTCAAACATTATCACAGGTGTATGAAGGTATTTCGTTTTTCTAATCGTTACATCTCAATTTCCCCCCAAAAATCTAGGGTTTTTTTTTCTCTATTTTTTGTTTATTTATTTCAACCTAATCTTTATGTACCTTTTTGACCTAAAGTGTTATTTTTTTGTTTTTGATCTAAAGTATTGATTTCTTTTTTCTTTTTTTTTTTTTTTTGCAGAAATGACGGATTTAAAGTTATTTAACATCCAAGTCAATTATGATGGGTCTTTCATGGAGGATCCCTTACGTTATGTCGATGAGAAAGTGATGACCCTCATGACCCCGACCATAAATTTGGAAGAGTTGGTACATCACATACACCAAGAAACAGGTACTGAATCTTCTGATATGTATTATAGTGCTGGGGCTATTGATGAACATTTGGATTATTTGAAATGTGAAAAGTATTGTCATGTGTTTGTTGACCTTCTGCATTCTGAGTATGAGTTATCAGTGTTTTTTTGACTACTATTCGTTAGATTTAAGTAAATATGTTGTAAAGGTAAAGCATAGTGATGATGAGATTGAAGGTGAGAGGGAGGGTGATGACCAGATTGAGGGTGAAATTAAGTCTAAAACAGAGCATGGTGAGAGTAGTAAAGGTCCAGTTAATGATGATAGTGATGATGATGATTATGTTGAATCTAGTGAGTTTGATGCTGAATCTGTTGCATCTTTAGACCATTTAACTGAGGGTGAAGATGAAATTAGGAAAGTTAGGAAAGGGAACCCCATTGCCAAGATACCAAACCCAAGGCAACTTCCACAACTTGGTGGCAATAAGACTATTAAAACATATGAGGCAGATGTGAAGAAAGGAGTTCATGATGAACATGAAAGTTTTTTGAAAGAATTAGTTGAAGCATTGAAAGCCAAGGATGATTCTGATGACATATTGAAACCACCAGAACCAGAACCTCCTAAATTCCCAATTTATGATCCTTCTACACATTGGAAAATGAGGAGACCAAAGGTGGGGGAATTGTATGCAAACCATAACCAACTGAGGGAATGCCTCTTATACTATGCTCTGGCTAATGGGTATTCCATTTGGTTTAAGAGATCTTGTAAGACCAGAATAATTGCTAGGTATGGAACTAGGCCACCTAATATCTCAGACCCAGAGAAAGGTAAACAGAAAAAGAACAAGAGATTCCCTGCAATTCCAAGAAAGTGTACCTTTAAATGCTATGCTAGGTGGATGGATAATGAAAACTCTTTTCAAATACTGACTTTGGTTGATGAGCACACATGTGCTAGAAACTTTAAGTATGGATCATTGGTAGACTACAAATGGATTGGAAAACACTTTGCAGACAGGATTAGAGCTCAACCAGAAATCAAGTTATGTGCCATTCAAGACTTAGTTATGAAAAAGTATAAATCTACCATTTCACATCATCAAGCCAGGAGAGCTAGAACATATGCTTTGACAGAGTATGAAAAAACTTTGGAGGAGCATTATGGAATGTTAAGGTCTTATGGTGAAGCAATATTGAGAACAAATCCAGGCTCTACAGTGTAGTTGGGTACTACAACCAATCCAGATGATAAGTGTTATTTTGACAGATTCTACATTTGTTTATTTGGTGTGAAAGAAGGATGGAGGTTTGGGTGTAGAAAGATTGTAGCTTTGGATGGGTGTTTTTTGAAGAAGCCATGTAGTGGTGAGCTCTTAAGTGTAGTTGGAAGGGATGGAAACAACCAAGTATACCCAATTGCTTGGGCAATTGTGAATGTAGAAAATAAAGAGAATTGGACATTGTTTCTGGAGTTGTTAAGTAATGATCTTCACTGCCCAGAAGGTCAAGAACTCACCTTGATGTCTGATCAACACAAGGTAAATCCTGTTTATATATTTTGATATGCTAAATCTGTTTATATATTTTGATATACTAAATATACTAAATATGTCATCAATTGTAGGGCTTAATTGAGGCTGTTAGGGATGTCATGCCAAAAGCAGAACATAGACAATGTGCTAGGCACATCTATGAAAACTTCAGAAAGGTGTATAGTGGTGTTGAGTTCAGAAACCTATTTTGGAAAGCTGCCAAGTCATCATACCAAGCACAATATGAGTCTGTCATGAGAGAAATCCAGATAGTTAATCCTAATGCATATAGATATTTGTTAGACAGAAATCCTAGGTCTTGGTGTAGGGCTTTTTTTGAAATTCATAGAGGATGTGAGACTTTTGAAAATGGTTTTAGTGAGTGTTGGAACTCTGTCTTGTTGAAAGTTAGGAACAAACCAATAATCACTCTGCTAGAAGCATTGAGAGTAATTGTTATGCTTAGGTTAGAGTCTTTGAGGGAGTTAAGTCAGGGTTGGGAGCATGATGTGTGTCCATCTATTAGGAAAAAACTAGAAGCCATAAAGAATGAGAGGACTTGTTGGTTAACTATACATGCTGGTGGTAGTTTATTTGAGGTTAGAAATTACAATAATGCATACACTGTGGACATGGATGAACAATCTTGTACTTGTAGGATGTGGAAATTAAGTGACATTCCATGTGTGCATGCTATTAAAGCAATCTATAAGTGTAACAGAGAACCAAAGGAATACATCTCTTGTTAGTTTAGGAAATCTGATTATCATGAAGCTTATAACAAGGTTGTGGTTCCAGTTGGTGGTATGGATACCTAGCCAGTAATTGACTCACCCAAACCATTGCCCCCAAAACCTAGAACTATGCCTGGCAGGCCTAGAAAAGGGTAAGAGCAGCCCATGAACCAAGGGTTGGGTCTACTAGAGTCACAAAACATGGTATGAAGATGACATGTAGGAACTGCTGGGTAGTGGGTCACAATACAAGAACATGTACTTCATAACCCAAGGAAAGACCCTCTCACATACCAAAGCCAAGACAAAAAAAACTACCCAAGAATAAAACCTGCCAATCATGAACCACACTCTGCAACTCAAGAATCACAGCCTGCAAGTCAATCAAATCATGAACCACACTCTGCAACTCAAGAACCACACTCTGCAACTCATGAACCGTTTGCAACTTAACAAATATACCCTGCAACTCAACCAAATCCATCTACCCACCATGCCACCCAACCAAATGTTGAAATTCAGTCTGCAAGTCAACCAGTAGAGAGGCCACTCAGTCCAGGAAGGAAATTCAGGTTTACCAAAGGAGGCCATAAGTTTGTGACTTCAGGAACACAAGTTGTTACAAGTACAGGTATGGATTCTCATATATAGGTTTCAATTGCATATGTGTTTATAGTTTTAGCTATCTTAATTCATGTATTTTTGTAGGAACTTCAACTGTTGGGACATCAGATACTGTCAAGGGCAAGTCCAAGGTTGTTACAAGGATTGGTCAAGGTACATTCAGCCTTCAACCAAGGGTTGGCAACAAGGTGAAACAAGTAAAAAAACACCTAGGTTTGAAGAAAAGGCACCAAGCTACAGGGCTTTAAGAGCCAGACTTGCTAAAACAAAACCTGGTCCTGGTCTAACAGAGGATGATGCATTGCTAGTTGAATAGGATAATGGGAAATTATGATACTTTGTATTAGCTTTTGAAACAAACTTGTTAGCTATGTACTGCTATATGCAGACATGATCATGTTTATGCATTACTTATCGCTATATGCACATGATCATCTATTGGTATGTAATATGTAATATGTGAAAAAACTACTCACAATTGTCTTTTGGTATGTAAAATATGTACTGCTATAAGCAGACTTTGGCATTTCACTTTGCATATCCTGCTCTTATTTATTTTCTTTTATGATTATGTATACAAAACAACACCATATATAATGAAAACCACATTACTTCATTTCATTACTTAATAAAGATTACAAACACATTATATGACCAACACAACTATTACAAATGATAATAATGCAACAATTAAAATCAAAACAAAAAACAGAAGGTCTAACATGGGCAATTTTGACTTTGTAAAAGTCAATTCAGCCATGTTTTTCTTCATTTGCTTATCATCTGCTTCATTTTCCTTGTCATCTGCTTCTTTAGGTTCTTGAATCTTTCTTTGTGAATGAAGATCATAAAGCAAATCTTTGTAATAATCACTTGGCAATGTTTCATCAAGAAATCTGAAAGTGGTACAATGTGAACTAATAACCTGTTTTGAAGCAAAATTTTGTTACTTTCCAGTCAATTAAACAAAAACCCTAACCCAATTTCACATTATATCTGAGAAATTTTGAAAATCACAAATTAGGGTAAACTTACTTTAGGGCACTTGATGAATCGACGACCTGGATTCTTGTTTGTCCAAGAAGTGAGAATACGCATCTTGGCTCCGCAACCACAAATTATATATCAACATCCCTGATTTGTTGATGTTGTTGATGATGATGATGATGATGATGAAGCCATCTGGGGAAAAAAACGAGGGAAAAAAAAGAGGAAAAAAAAAGAGGGAAGAAAAAGAGAGAACGAAGAGTGTGAGTTACTGCTTCTTTTTTTATACATTTTTAATACACACGTGACATGCACGTGGTCTAACCGGTCACAAAAACTGGTGTTATCCGGTGCGTTACATGACATAACCCGAATATTGGAGGTTCTTCCATTACATAGCCACTTTATTAGGTGGTTACATTACATAACCATTCGGGCATAGGTGGTTACATTCAGGTGTCATAATCCCTATTAAATATGTATATACATATAAAGTTATGTTCTTAATAATAAGTTATACTAATTTACTTTAATTAATAATTACACATCTAAATAAAATTTAGAAGATAAAAAGTAAATCCTCCTGACACATTTTCATCCACACAAAGGGTTCATATTAAGTTCTGAAAGACTAGAAGTAACATAAAAAAGATTAAGATTTACTCTAAATTCTTAGAGGTATAATTTTGTTAATGATCTTTTCTTGATTAGATTTTGTTATTTTTTGATTTCGTGATCATATCTTAATGATTTTATTTAAAATTTTGTTTGATATTATTAAGAATTTCATTTGATTAAAATTATTTTTATTTGTTCATCGCTACTTTGATATAAGGTTTAGTTAGATTAGAACAATAAATAAATAAAAAAATCGGATATTAATGTCGATGAACTTTATATGGAGTTGAAGTTATTTGACACGTCACAATTTGATTAAGTTAACAACCCTATAAATGTTTTGAAGGTCTTGAAACAACTTGGTTATTTTCCGAATGCAACCATTGCATATAGAATATTATTAACTATTACAGTCACGGTTGCATATGCCGAAAGGAGAAGTTGAAGTTATTGAAATTTTATTGTTATAACGTTTCAGTTATATATAAAAAAATTTATATATTATACAACCACTTTTATGTTTATTCGGAGATATATGATACTCCGTATATCTTTGTAAATGATCATATAACTATATCAATAAGTGTATAGTATAAAACGTTGTTTACTCAATGCTAGCCATTCATTAGCTACATATACCGGTTTTCTGGCATATGGCTTCACGAAAAGATGGATATTCATTAGGATATACCGTACTTGGTTGGTGAATTGTTTGTAAGAATATGCATGTTCTAACTTAGTAATCGACATTATTCTTATCAATCCCAAAAGGTAATGCATAAGTAATTGATGCTTGCAAGCAATTTTAGTGTTTACTTGTGGTTCAAAGTTAGAACTTGTTTTAATATGGATCATGTCCAACATCGGGGCCAATTTAGGGGTGTGGTGAATGTAGGGATGTATAGTATTTGGATTCGATACATAGAGGTGTTCAGCATTGGCGGCCCTGAGAATTCAGGTGCCCGGTCCGAGCCGTAAAAAAATGCCCCATACTCTTAGTAATCCTATCACCAATAGTTGTCAAATTCGAAGGAGTCACGAGTCGAGTCAAAACAAAGGGAAAACGAGGTGACTCGATGTAATGACTCGTTTTACTCTAGACTCGTAACATGACTCGTGTTTTGTGGTGCGAGTCGGTCCGAGTCATGTCTCAGTCATGAGTCACAAAATAATTTTTTTTTATTTTTTTTTTAAACATAACTCTATTATATGCTTTTAAGTTTGATTTGATTACAATGGTATCTTCTATTTTTAGCTTAATACATTACAATATGTCTATAATAAATATTTGTACATAATTATAAAAATACCATATTTTCAAATATACCGACTCTTACGATTCGAGTCACGAGTCGAAAAATTAGAGTTCGAGTCGAGTCAAGATTTACGAGTTGACAACTATGGTTGTATCTAACTTGTGAGATAACTATAATTTAAATCAATGTTTGTCCAATGTTAATAGCATATTGGAGTATTTCTTTAGGGATTATTACCTATGGATGTAATTAACTATGCCAAAATATCTATGTTATGTAAAAATCTCGTAAAATGTCTATGTAAGGTAATGAACTTCCAAATTCTGGTTATTGGATGTACCATGATATATGTGGCAACCATATAAGCTGCCACGTGTAACTTTTTAAGTGGTTAGGTACATCCAATAATCGGGATTTGAAAGTTTATTACATGACATAGACATTTCACAAGATTTTTACATAACATAGACATTTTGGCATAGTTAGTTACATCCATAGATAATAATCCCATTTCTTTATCATATACAACCAATAGTACCCGCGCAATGCGGCGGTGAGATGGTGGGGGTGATAGGTCATAGGAGGTGATAAGTGATAGAGTGTGATAGTCAAATGCTTTAGCCGTACGAGCTCCGTACTCGAATTTAAAAATTCGTCGAAAGTATATCGAATGACATTTCTAATGAAAGAACATGAAATTTTAAGAACACCATACAATTTTTATAATTTATCGATATACGGTTTTTGAGATAAAATATTTTGAATAAATTAGAGGAATAAAATGATTTATAGATGAGAGGAAAAAAATGAGTTGTTGAGATTTGAGGTGAGAGAAAAACATGAGTGGTTGGGATTATATGTATATTAAGTAGAGATATTTAAATTAATGAATAAAGAAGGAGGATAATTTAGGTATTTTAAATCATCTTTTAACATTTGAAAAAAAGTAGAAAATGTTTTGTAAAATAGTATTAAATATAAATAAATCACATGTTAAAGCTTTTGAGCTACGCATGAATAAAATGTGGACACCTTTGTTTGGTTTACAGTTATATGCCAACAATTATCATATTGTTCATGTTATCAATCTACTTATAGCATTATATTAATATTAATAGTCTTACTCCGCTTACATGTAATCTAAACAATTGTTCCATTACAAGTCATCTTTCATTGTCATCCAATTTTCTATCCTAAAAATTTCCTTAAGAATATTTCTATAACTTATAAGCTCTTGCAGATTTTCATATCATCCGCCAATTAAACTTCCCTTGGATCATCTGCCTCCCATTTCAAGCATGCATTTTGGAAAATATCTTTTATAAATGATAACCTTCGTCTTTATTTCTAAAACTTCTTGAATAAGTGAATTTCAATATGAAATCACAATCAACCATATCAAATAGTTATTTATATAAATAGATGTCGTGTATAAAGTTAAATCTAAATCCAAAAGCTTTTAATTATATGTGTATACATTTATATTCATTCATCTGCGTTCACTGGTATTCGTTTAAACCAATTTCATAATGAATGAACATAAAGCAGTGTATTGAAGTCATTATATGTTGCTTAGTTTTGGTTCATATGGAAATATCGTAATGATATTGATTTTTCAATAGGGCCAAATCGAACTGACCTTTTTTTTTATACAATTGTGGTGCAATCATATGTTTGGGCTACAAGCAGATATAGAAAAACTCTTTTGTCACATGAGTGGTTTAAAAACCCTCTTATTTTTCTGTAATCCGGGCCTGTTTGTTTTGATGTCGTTAGGTGTTTAGGATTTTGTTATTTTGTTGAGTTTATTAGATATTGTAATTGTACTTGTAACTTGACATTTTAGTAATTCGCTAGATGTTATTTTAATTTAATATATATAGTTGTTCTAAAAAGAAATGTGAACATCAAAATTAAATGAATAAACATAAACAAGTCCTCCTTGATGTTTATCCGGTTCGTTTACATTACGACTATGTTTGGCACAAGTTTTTTGAAAGTTTTTCAGGAGCTTTAGCTTTTAATTTTAAACTAAAAGCTCCTAAGGTGTTAAAAACTTTGTTTGATGCAACTAACTTTAGCTCTTATTTGAAAGAAAAAGCTCCAAAATGAAACGCTATTCGAAGTACGTTTCAGTAGCTTTAACTTTTCGATAAAGCTTTTAATATTTAAAAGCTACACAAATACCTCTTGAAATTGCAACTACAGCTACCATACCAAACACTTTTTAAAATTATAAGTTACAGCTTACAGCTCTAACTAAAAGCTATAACTTACAGTTCCAACTAAAAGTTACAGCTACAAGCTACAGCAACTAGCTACAAGCCTACAAAGACTTTTGCCAAACATACCTTACATATAGATATACGTAAGCCGTAACATCCTTCAATATAAAATGTTAAAAAGACATCTTATAGTCCTTGGGATTTAGCCCAACTGGACATTTAATGCCCCTATGTCTTTCAGCCAAATATTGGTCACGGATTCAAAACCTTTGAAAGACATATTGGAAAGTCTTTACCAATGAGGTGGAGCATGGGAGTTTTCTTTAGCATTAGCTAGTTTCCTCCAGAACGGTAGTGAGACTTCCACCGTCAGTCATGCCCTCGGATTGACTGTGCTGGTGACGTGGTCGATCTCTACCGGACGATGAAAAGGCATGCCGCTGAGTACAATCACCACTGCTGTTAAAAAAAAACATCTTATAGTTGTTAATAATATTTAATTTTTCAAATGCGAATTAATTAATAGAACAGAAGGATGATTAAGATAATGATCGATGATTACTTACATGCAAAGTATAGTAAGCCACGCGTAAGGAACGAGCAACCACGTTGTACAAGTAGTGGAAAGCAGCTATGTGGGCCCTTATTTTGCTTCGCTCCCTCGTACATCCATCAAAACCGGAATATGGGCCCCCACCTTAAACCTCACATGCAACCGGCGTGACTAACGTCAGAATTTGGGCCCCCACTAATACAACTACACCTTAACTAGATTTCCCAGCAAAAAGGCACTCACTTTTGTCTTAAAAAAACAAGATATCTAAGATTAAATTAAAGTAATTAAACAACAACTAATATGCATATATCAATTAATTATATGCTCATATGTGAACCGATCAAATTATATTTGAAATTATCTATGTTCATATGTGAATAATTCTCACATTAACCTTACATTGTACAGATATATATAAATAAATTTTAACAAAAAATACATTATGTTAGTTAAAAAAAGAAAACATTTAATGTCGTGGTTAGGAAAAAAAAATAAAGATAACAAATGACAAGGTTAAATAATCTAGGAGACATTTAATAACACAAGTAATTAACTAATGATTATATAGGTGTCTCCTTAACATGTATGAGGTACCTTACTATCTTTAGACACCCCGTTATAAAACAGACATACATTATTTTATCATTTTAAAGTAATTATTATTTTAATTAGATGTTAAGACTTATGAAACCATCTATATAGAATTCTTGCATCAATGCTAAACTTACACGCACCTCTTTTAATAATTTTTCAATTTTAGACATCAATAATCTAAAATCTTTCAATTTAATGCTGGTTATCATGATAAACTTTTGAACAATCAATTCTTTATAATTGTCACTCTTTTTAAAGATTTTTCAATTTTGACATCAATAACCTAACGCTTTCAATTTTATGTTGGTTATGATATTGAACTTCTGAACAATTAATTCTTTACAATCATTTGATCTTTCCAAAACTCAAAAGTTATATTTAATAAATCATGAATACTTAGCATATATTTTTGTTAATGAGTTATGGTATATGAAAAGACACCAAAGTCTTATAAGTAGAATTATACGTGTAATGGGATTAATCACACCGTGGAGCAGATAAATGACGGGATTAATGCACTTAACGAACTTAACGTGGAGTTCTATAGTCCAAAGGAAAGTAATAATTGATATGTTGGTTGTTGCTTACGATTATGGTTCCTTCTCCACGTTTAATAAAACATTGTTTATATATTATTTTGTATCTTTTTATACAAATATACCGTATATATATTACTAAATAGTGGTGTTTGATAATGTTTGACTCTACTCCTTAAGTGGTAGTTACTCAAATAGTAACAATTTATACGCTTATATTGAGTATAAATAGTTTTAAGCTATTTTAATTATAAGTTTAAAGGTACTTATGTGTATCTTATGCAACTATGGATGTTTTGATATTAAGAATATATCGTATCATTTGAACTTTTGTAAAGCATGTAAAAAACGATTAATTGTTCAACGAAATTAATTATCTATAAACCCTTATAAAAAATATTGGATTCTTCTATTTAAGGAAATTCAGTAATTTTTTATACCCAAAATACCCCTATTTCTTAATTCTAATTACCATATACACTTAATCTATACTTTTATACAATCTAATAAAAATACAACTCTCTTTTTAAATAACATTAATAATTAAGTTACACTATAAGACTTTTATCTTTTAAAATATCTTCATTAACCTTTTAAATCAATTGTGTTTACATCAATTATCTACACCATTTGACGTCGCCTTCACCACCAACAGTCGCTCCCACTACCACACCGTCGCCTCTACGACCACCGCTGCATTGCGCGGGTACCGTGCTAGTCTTTAATAGTTATCGTGCATCCCACATATCTTAAACCCTCATGTATATGAAAACTTGAAAACCAATAATCATGACCAGATTTCACATGACCTTGAATATTAAGATCTAGAACTTGTTTAACTATTTCCGTCTTCAGAGACTATAATATGTATCAAATGGGTAAACTTGATATACACCACCCTATTAATTAAGTCAAAATTTCCGTATTAACAATAATACAGTGTGAAGTATCACACTATCAAAATCAGTAGACAACTCTTGACAAGGTAATTACCCAACATGATTCTGTTGACGTTTAGGTGAGGTTATTATTTCTTATCCTTTGCAATTTGGAAGTGTTTTTTTAGAATGACAGAATTTTATTAGAAAATCCGATTAGCAAGATATTAGTCACAAATGTTACTGTTTAGACCCACATCAGGCAAGAACTGGGAATAGAATTGTTTTGCAACATTATTCTATTAAAAGTTTTTTAGCTACATGGGGAATGAAGATGGATTTGTCATGCTAGTTTAGTTGATAATATACTACAAGCTCTTTAGCCACTCAATTAGAGAGGATCTCCATGTTGAGTCCTAATGTATAATATAAACTTGGTGATCAAAAATTTTGACGATTATATACTTGTGTCTTTTGGTTCTTGTAATATGATCTGCACAACTTACAATTTTGACTTTGATCATATTTCATGTATTGTAATGTTTGATCTTATGAAAGCAAGTGTTTTTCAAGCTGCATCAACAATGTACATAGCATTCAATCCAAGTTGAAAAGAAAGATTAAAGATAGAAGACCAAACTGGTAGTGGAGGTCAGCTTGGAAGCACTTAGACAAAGTTGAGCTTTGATAAATAGCTCAATTTGTGAGTGACAATCAAGTGAAGATCTAACCTGGAATGAAGATAAGGATGACTAATGTCACTAAACACGATCATAGGATCCAAGTTGGTGGTTTGGATTACATATGTATGTCCATACTCTTATTGGCTGATAAATGATGTGTGACAATACTTGGGGGCCACAAGTACCATGAATGGGCACGATCAAATATTCCATCTGACAAGCCACGTGGTTGATTTGGACACCAAGAGAAGAAGGATATTCGCCTATAAAATCCCCATTCCTTGACAGCATATGTGTGACATTCCTGAGAATCAAATCTTCACACAAGTTTCTTAGCTCTTACACACAGCTTAGTCTGTATAAGATCAACTTTGATTAAATTTTTTGAGTAGAAACTTATTGATTATAATTTATCATTTCAAGCTGGGTTGTTTAGATATATGTAGGCTATTTTTTTCAACAACAACCCTGTAGTTCTTTGTATAGATTCAGTTTTAATAAAGAGTTACATTGAAAAATTGAAGAGTTTTTTATTTATTGATTAAGTTTTATTGTATTATTGATTCATGTTCTTTACTTAATATATAATCTGAATCTATGAAACTAATTTTGTTAAAAGTTTGTAAAGATCGAGTTAAGTTGTATTTACCCCATTACAACTACTTGTGTATATTATACCTAGGTATATTGATACCTCTAGGACGTGTCACTCCACCCTCTAAATATTTTCAGTTTTAAAAAACAAATGTTTCAGATACTAGATGTTTTAAATACCATTACGTCCCAGCAAGTTTTACCAGTGATACGAGACTCTGGTTGGCCGTCCAGTACAACAAATTTTCATTATTCATTTTATTATCGGTTATTTTGTTTTTTTTAAAAAAACTTTTTTGATATGTTTTTATGACACTCTAAGGTTATTTTTATTGTTTGTAAACTTTCAAAATTGTATTTTGATATGAAATACTTTTGATATTATTGTTGTAAAAAGAAAAAATAAATATTAAAATAACCTTAACGATAATACCGCCCGGTAAAACTGGTAGTACCGATAAAACTGATACGATTAAAATACAGTATTTTAAAATATTGAAAAAAACAATCCATTCACACTTGATGTATTAAGACGTTCATCGTTTTCCTTTTGTCCGTCTCTCGTTAGTTTCCATTGATTTTACAAAGACTTGCTAAACACAAATACAAATATAATTATTCCGACCAAAATAAATATTATAAAGAAACATGCATCGATTGAAAAATCAAAGAATATATGTGCCATATAAAATATCACGTACATAAATGATCCAATGCAAATTTATATTATAAAGCTAACAAATGTCGTTGAAATTTGAAAAAATGACTAGTCATGATCATTAGGTGTGAATCGTCATTCGCCCATCATTGAAAGACTCGAGAGTGTAACGATGGATTGCATAAATCATAAATGGGTGTAAAGGGGTTCTTTAAAAGATTAATGGTATAAATATGGGTAATATCCTAGTTTTGAATTTTAACATATTTTAAAAGATTAATGGTTTGTTAGTGATTAAAGAAGATGTTATGATGTGACACTGATTGGTTATAAAAAAAGGAGAGAATAAAAGGATGACCAATCCAGTCTCACACAATACCGAGACAAGCCCATTGCGGTAAAGCTGAGAATTAGGAGAAAATGTAAAAGGTAAAGATCGGGGCGTTTCATAGGAGAGAATTATAGAGAATGAAAATGTAATAAAGAATGAAAATAGTGGGAAAGAGAATAAATATTTGAAAAAAGAATATATTACATTGTTTGGTAATAACAAAGAATGAACATAAAAAATATAAAAAATAAACAAATTCATATGAAATTTTTATTTTAACAAAAACTAATTATAATATGATATAAATAATTAAAATTAATAGTTAAATACATGGGAAAAAAAAAGAAAGAAAGAAGTAACTTGATTCCATTCTCACCATTCTTCACCATTTTGAGAGGAATCATGAGAATGGAAATGATTCCCCTTCTAGCTCTTCATTTTCATTCTCTTATGTAACCAAATAAGGAAGTGATTCTCATTTCATTTTCCTCTGTTCCATTCCATCCTACCAAACATCTCTTTTTACTCCCTCATTGAATGAAAAATTCTGTGTATATTTCAAAATGTTTTAATTTAGGTAGATCTAAAAATTTTAGAAAAATGTGCCCAAAGAAAATTTCCAATATATTTACTAAAATATTTTCAACTTAACCTAAGTTTCGTGGACCAATGTTATTTTGTATGCGGAACTACTCTTCCACTCCTTCGTCCCAAGTATATACACGATGCACTTTTGTTTCATAACTACACTACAAAAAAGTTGCTATTGCTATGAGGTTTTCTAATCTCAAATTGTTAATGGGTTTGTAACTGTTTTGTTTCTTAACTAATATTTTGTTTCAATTAAATTGTAGTGAAATTAAATAAAAATTCAAGTAATAACCGCTTAGGAGAGGAAAAATTAACAAACTTTTATTGAAAACTTGGTTGTTACAAACTTAAATAGTTCAACAATATTATTTTTTCCAAAAGATAATATAACTTCTTACATTTGTAGAAATAAGTTATTAAGGGGTTTCATCTTATACATTCGTAACTCGAGCATCGTATACCACCTAATTTGATGTTATTAGGCTTTCTCGAATGATAACTACTAAATGCGTTGTTTAAAAATAAAATAAAAAACATAACTAAGTATTTTTATTATATACAATAATGATCGTGTTAAACCCCAGTGGCCAGAGTGTTTCACTAAACCTGCTATGCAGGGTCCCGGGGGAGTTTACTCCAAGGCCTCGAGTTCGAGCATTGGTAGGTTCTCCTCGACGGTATTTTCCAATAAAGGAGGTGGTATGAGAGAAAAGCTATTTAAGATCCGCTTAGTGCAGGATCCTTTCGTTGTGCGATTAGTACACATAACACGCGTTTGACGTAAAATTCACTTGTTAAAAAAAAAAACATTTGTATAGTAAGCAATGATTTAATAAATATTTATTTATTAACTATATGCATAATATTCTTATAGAGAAAAAAACTAGTTTGATTTTTTTTCTATACGGATATAAATTGAATCTTTATATTTGAACTCATGAATTATTAATCAATCAAATTACTTAATTTCATCAAATTAATTATCGCTTATGTCATAATTTAGATTAACTATAAATTAAAAATCATAATAATTATTATCTAAACGAGCAATAGTGTAACGTCATGAAACTTCTAAGCCAATGAAAATTAACCGTTATTATAGTTTTAATATTAAAATAGTTTTCTAGTATTTTATTTTTGATTATGAGACTAATTTAGTTGGAACTTTAACAGATAACGTATAAAATACCACTAAAATTTGAAAGAGGGTGTGGCATCACTAGAAGATGCCAGCCATATTCTTCGTTTATGACTCACTTCACACTTCACTAGCAAACTTCCATTCTTCTTGTTGTGAGAAATCTTTATATTCACTTGAATAAATTAACACTTCAAGTAATAATAAGATTATAACCTACAAATATTCTATCAATTGAATTTGAGAGATTTGGGTACATATGTATGGTGGGTGTCGACATTTTCAAGAGAAAAAGGAAGGAAGAAAAGTGTGATCTCAATTCTTAATCTTGAAGGTAATAAATTTTTTTAACCTAATTTGATTTATTTTAATTTCTAAGATTATAACTAGTGAATTTAGGTTTTGGGGGGTTTTTCATAAAAATGAGTTATATGGAGTATTATCTATTTAGGGTTCTTGAATAGGTAAGAATTGGAGATTTTTCTCAAAATGGGTTATTTACTTAAAATAAAGCTAGGGTTCATGAAAATTGACAAATTGAAGATTTTGAAATAAGTTGGTTATGTTGTAATGCTTTTCTAAATCCTAATTTGTAATGGAGCATGTTGATATATGAATTCATGAATATTTTGATAAAAAGTGTTTTAGTGATTCTATGGCCAAAGCAAGAAAATGATGGTTTGGAGTAATAGTGTGGTATGACCATATAGAAGTGATTATGAAAATATGCAAATAATGATTTTTGAGTAAAATGTGTATGGCCATATTAATGAGATAACGAAATGGTGATTTTCGTATTAAAATGAGTTATGGCCATGATGTTGTGAAAGTAAATTGAGATTTTAAAAGAGGCCAATTCAAGAACAAGATGAGAATGAAAATGGGTTAAGAATTGCTAGTGAATTATTTGTGTTTGGCTATGGTTAGATAGCCTTGGATATGATGGATGACCTTACATGTGTAAATTGTGAATTATTGCTAGGTGAAAAGCAATATGATTGTTAGATGGTCATCTTGGATTTGATTGTCGCGAAGGAGGTGAGTACTCTTGCATACGATTATATGTACGTTGGGTCGATTACCATATGATGGTGGATTCCGTGTGTGGTAATCGATTTGGCGTTAGGGCATAATTTGTAATATCCCGAACTTTTCGTGTTTGACTATTTGACCTTCCGTTAGTTAACGTTAGGTTCGTTAAGTAAATATGCCTTATATGTGATTATATGATTAAATGCTTATGTATTTAATATGAAATAATTAATGTGATATTTAATGAAAGTAATCAAAGTAACGTTAAGGAATTAAGTGCTTGTTAGTGTGTTAAGACTCCCGGTAAAAGGATAAACTAAGAAAAGTCATGTTTAGAAGTTAAGGGGTCCAAAGTGTAATATTAAGAGTTGATGGACAGGGGTTAAGTGGCAATTAGGCATCCCTAATTGTCACAAATCAGTTCTATACGTGAGATAAACCTTAGAGCCGATTCTCTCTCCCTCTCAAACGCAATTCTTCATCAAATCACTCCGTTTCTAGGTGTTTCAAGCAAGTTTTGATAAGATCTCTCATCCTCTTTATCATCTACAGGTAATATGGATGATTTCCCTTTGATTTGTGATCATATGAATCAGTTATATTGATCTTATTCCTGATCTTAGGGTCTGGGTTGGTTTAATTGTAATCCGGTTATCGATTTCGAGTCTTTCACGTGATTAATCGAGTGGTTAATGTATATAAGTAATCCAAAGATCAATTGAAGGTTTCACGGTGTTAATTAAGTCTTAAAAGATGCCTGGAGTGATTTGGAAAGTTTCAGGTCGTGAGGGTTTGAGATGGGTTCGAAATGAAAGAAACACAAAAATCCCGTTTTTGGAAAATCTGAAGCTAGTGAGGCCCACTGGAATGTGGTGCGACCCACTAGGGGTCAGTATGGGGTCAGAAAGTTTTCAGTGAGCCCCACTGAGTTTGTAGTGCGCCCTACTAACTGTAGTTTGCCATTTTCGCTCTGTTTAACTTATGTAATGTATGTTTAATGTATAATAGGTTGTCGGGGGATACTTAGCAAGCACTTTAAGATACTCTTAACGTGTTGGTAAGCTGTATCAAGGTAAGATACACTACTTTGACACGCTGAGGGTTCAACAAAAGATGGTTTTCATATAATAACTTTCCATTTGATATCTTGATCGTTTGTGGGTAATCAGGATACACGTGAGGTGACATGGGATATGTAAATGACCTTTGAGGCCTTATATGCAGTCCCTATGATATGAAATGATGTAATATGAAATGAAATGATATGCTATGTCTTGAGATTTATTGTAATGTGCATGTTTGTATGGCTTGTTCATTTAGTTTACTAGACTTTTTAAGTTGCCATGTCACGTGCACGTTTAAGGGCCCAAACGTAAAAGATGTATATGTGTTAATTGTTTAGGTAGTGTAATCACCTAAACCATATGAGATGTGAAATCGAGCTCGTAATTTAGATGTGAAGTGTTAAGCTTAACCCGTACTTGCCCTTGCCCGGTGGGTGCGTAGATGTGGTTGCTCGGGTGGCTCCTTGCAACATGGTCAAAGATGTGAAGAGTAATACGGGAGGTCTGACCCGCCCCACTTGTCTTGAACATATGGATTACTCCTGGATTGGCTTGTCATTCCTTAACGACATTGATGGACAACCGTAAGGTTAATCCATCTAGTCGGGTGTGACTTATGTTACACTTAAAAGATGTATAGATGTGATATGTAAAGATGCTAAATATGAATAGGCACCTTTAGGATGATCTATCCTGTATGAAAGATGATAAATGCAAAGATGTGACATTATGTGATGATATGTGCCTTAATTATGTAATACGACGTTTATATAAAGTTTTAATTGAACCAATGCTTTCTAAACCTTGTGTATTCTTACTTAGCTAATTCGTTAGCTAACACTTGTTTCTTAAAATGTGTTGCTCCCTCAGGTTTAGCAAGCTTATGATCGTTGATGAATAAAGAGCGAGGCATGGGTAGAAAGCATTTGAAGATAACTATAGTTTACCCGTAGTGGCTGCTCCTTTTAGACATTTGAATTATATTTAGGTATTTAAAGACTTGTAATGACTTGTGATCGGTTGTTTAATGTTGGACAACCGATGGATTTCCATTTAAACTCGTTTCAATGATAGGACAAGTAACACCATTTAGATGAATAAACCAAACTGAAATTATTGGTTTGGACTTTTAAATGTTTGTTCCGCTTTCCTTGACATCGTTAGGTGAAAAAATTTAGAAATCCATGTTTTTAAATGATGGGTGTTACATAATTTGAGGTCGGGGCCTAAGAACCCCATAGTTGAATTGAGATGAGGCCTAAGAACCTCTTGAGTATATTGTTAGCGTATATGGATCCATGTATGTGTTGTTAGCGCAAAGGTGAGTATGCAAGTGATGGTATGATGATGCCATTGGCTACATGTAATAGTCCTTTGTGTGTTTTCCCTCCTTCGTGTGTATAAGCGTATGCAATGGTATTCACTAAGCTTTGGCTTATTCTTTTAGTTGTTACCTTTTTTATAGGTAACCCCGAAAGTAAAAGCAAGACAAGCACTTGAAGTTGAATTGTGTATGTTGGATGTATTTAATTAAACGCGGAAAATGGTAAGGTGAATGGAACCCGTAGTATCCCCTTTCAACTAATGGCTCTTAGTACATACAAATTGTTTTTGGTAAAGTTTTATTATGTATATTTCTGCAAAAGAAGGTTTGGAGTCATGGTTTTTGTAACTCAAAGTATGGAATAATCTTAGTTGATGACAACTTGGGTAATGTGACCCGTTTAGTCTTGTAAGCTTGGTTTGTAGCAACGAATGGTATAAAGACTATTGGAAATGTTGTGTAATGTCTTTTATGTCAAAATGAAGTTGTTTATCAGTTGTACGAAACTCGGTATTGAGAAAAAGGGTCAAAAGTTGATTAAAGTGTCAAAGTACGAATCTACAGGAGGACGACCTTTGAGGACGGCTCTTGCAGAAACAAGAGTCGTGCTCTTCTGTAACTTTTCACAAATTTTTACCGAGACTTCGTTTGATCCTTTTGGGTCCTGAAATTTGCATAGTAGTTTATTTACATCATTTTAAGAACATTCCAAGTGTCTTTTTATTGATTTGAAACATTTTGAGTTTTCGAGAAAATTGACCGTATTTTTCTAAGTATAAGACATAAAAATTTTGTGTTTCAATATTTGAAGTCTATTTGGGTTGAGTCATTTCAAATAGTACCCGCGCAATGCGGCGGTGAGATGGTGGGGTGATAGGTCATAGGAGATGATAAGTTATAGAGTGTGATAGCCAAATGTCTTAGCCGTATGGGCTCCGTACTTGGATTTAAAATTGGTCGAAAGTATATCGAATGCCATCTCTAATGAAAGAGCATGAAATTTTAAGAACACCCATACAATTTTTATAATTTATCGATATACGGTTTTGAGATAAAAGATTTTTAATAAATTAGAAGAATAAAATGATTTATGTAGAAGAGAGAAAAAAATGAGTGGTTCAGATTTGAGAAAAGAGGAAAAAAATGAATGGTTGTGATTTAAGGTATTATAGGTATATTAGGTAAATTAGTGAATAAAGAAGGAGAGTAATTTAGGTAGTTCAAATTATTTTTTGAGATTTTAAAAAAGGGCAAAATGCTTTATAAGATAGTATAGATATATTATTATATTAGTATTTATAATTATTTATAGAAAAAGTCTCATTAATATACACTTTTTTTGTTTTCTATCAATAATTTACACTTTTTAGTCACGATTACTTAATTTTATATTTATTTTTAGCCATCCACTTGAGGAGATTTATAAAAAAAAACTTTTTAAAACTTACAAAAATTATTTATATCTAATTTTTTAAAAGTTACAAAATTATTTAGATCTAATTTTTTAAAGTTACAATTGTCACTCAAATCAAGAGTTCTAATTGTTATCAAAATATATGAAAACAATCCTAATTGTTATCTAATTATAATAAGACATGTGATTGAAAATAGACCTATTCGTGTTATGGGTTCGCATCATGGTCAAATACATATACTTGAATGTCAAGTACATGATCACAAGTATGTTTATATTTTATATAATAATTATCTTTCATAATAATATCACAGTACAAACTGGTTTCAAAAATTTTTTATAATAGAAAATTATTGTAACATGTGCCTTGTAGAATGACTACGGCAAAACAATTCTATCAATATGTTTCAGCTAATAATGACAGTGAATAATCTGTGACTATTTACAACTTGTAAAGTATAACACTTAGAACCGTATATTTTTAAAATTATAAGCTATTATGAATTAAATGTATGAGGATCTAATATTAATAATATTATAAACCCCATGTCCAATATTAGACACGTATCTAAAATCTAGTATCATTACCGAAGACATAGACTATGTGGTTTTAATCTGGTTCAGCCCAGACAATTCTCTCACCCAAATATCTAGTATGGGAAAATCTCATAACATTCGGTCCAAAAGTATTATAGCATATTAGGGATAAATCTTGCCGCTAACATCCGAACATGAATTTTCACAAATCTTAAATCACACAAAGGCTTCTTACGGCTGACCTATTAATCCGTCGGTATTACTATTATCATATAATGAATTTTATCATCAGTTTTAAATTAAAATCAGTAGAGGCCAAAGGGCCACATATTACCTGGTTACAACTATACAACAACACACCAAAATCTCCCTCCCAAAATAAAATAAAAAACCGCGTACATACTTTTTTTCCAAATTTCTTTCTAGGGTTTCACTTTTGTATTTAACTCCCTCTTTCACTTTAACACCACCCCCTCCATGTTCCCTCTTTTTTGGCCCACCGCCAAAAAAAATATCAATTAGCAGCCACCACGTCTTATACACATATACACATATATCTATATCTATACTTGCTTACACACTCTATAATCATTATCCTTCATCTACAAGCAACCCAAATCACTTATTAACCATTTATTTGTATCAAACTCACACACACTACTATCATTTATATTTTTTTTTTTAGTAAAATGGAACTTGAACTTGATGATGGTTTGTTTTGGCTGCCAACTGAGTTCTTAAAAGATGTTGTTAATGATGATGATGAAAACTTGTTTTCTGGAAAAAACTCTGATTTGAGTTCTCCTGTTGAGTCTGTTTTTGGAACAGAGAGTGACGATGAAGACTATCTGAGTGATTTGTCTCAAAAACTCGCCCACTCTACTCTAGAAGACGAAGAAGAAAATCGTGTCATTAAGGTTGTTTTATATTTCTTTTTATTATTTTTTTTGATATTAAGAAAAGCCTAAAAAGAAAATAATTGGATTTCGGTTGTATCTAATTTGATATAATTTTTTTTTTTGCAACAGTCGACTAATGTTACGGTTGGTTCGCCCCAATCGACATTGTGCGGTTATAATGGGACTGCAAATACAAAAAGTTTTACAAATTCTAAAAATTATCATATGCAACAAATTCATGCCGCTCAAGTAAGTATTAATCGCTGATAAAATTCTATAATTGATTTTGATTTTTTAAAATTAATTTATATTTTATATCGGCGATTTGTATTTGCGCAGTTGAAACAACAACAGTTGATTAAACAACAACAGTTATTGAAACAACAACAATATCAGTATCAGCAGCAATTTGTCCAACAAAACAGGGGAAGGAATGTCGGCGGGGTAAATATGAAACCTGTGGCGGCGCCGTTATCTGCTTGGCCGACTTTGCACCAATATCAGCCGCCGCCGCCGCCAGGGACAGGAATGAGGGCCGTGTTTTTAGGAAACCCTAACTTAAAACGTGAATCTATAGGTACTGGTGTTTTCTTGCCCCGCCAAATCGGAGCCCCGACTGAAACCCGCAAGAAAAAAGGTTCGCTTGTTTATTTGTTTATTTCTTTCTAAAATATCTATTTCATTTAATAATATAGTTGATTTTATAATGACAGCTCAATTTCATTAATCAGGGTTTTGATTTTGATCCTGATGTTTTCAGTCTGTCATGTTTGTCTCTACTTGTTTTTTGGAACATTTTTCCTAGAAAAAGTTATGTTATTTTTAGTAAACGAATTTAATTATAGATAATTATAGCATATGATTGGGACATTCTTTGTTAATTATGTTACTGATCTTTGATTGATTTGTTTTTGGGTATCTTAATTAGGTTGTTCAACTGTCTTACTTCCGGATAAAGTTATACATGCGTTGAATATGAATCTTGATGCTCAAAATCGATCTAACGGTCCACATTTCTCAAATAAATATGGTATATAACTTCAACAACGATATCTATCTTTTGTTAATTGTATTTATGTTTTTTGGGTCATCTTATTGTAAAGGCTAATTGACTTATTGAAACTATATAAGCCGTTAAATTCATTTTTCATTAGGTTTAAGATTTTTGATAACCCAATTATCGTTTGCAATAGCTAATCCAAACATATCTCTTATTAAACTCGGCAAGGTTTTTTTTTTTTTTTTAATGGGTGATTTGTGTTTGTAGATACTAAAACGAAGTATCGGAAGAATGTTTTGACAGCAGAGCAACGACGGCAAGAAGTTGCTAAGGATCTCCGGCCGGATCTTCGGCTGCCTCCGGAATGGACTTATTGATGGTGAAATGAGGGAAAAATGGTATTATTAGGAAATAAATAGGCTTAGATTAGATAAGGGAATGGAATAAAGTTGGAAGTAGAAGGTGGGAACAACAAAAGTTTACTCTTATTTTGCTATGAAATTTTTGTTGGGGATGGAGCGAAGAAACGAATAAGAAAGGGGTTTTAGTATTAATATTATAATTATTTAATTATTTATTTACTAGTATTTTTTTGCATATGCTACTAGTTTGACATTCTATGTTTGAAAAATGGTCCATAGGCCAGTTGTTTTCCTTTTTCTTTATATAGTTAAAGGGGTTTTTGTAGGAATCAAAATTCCATCCCCACATGGTGGGAGAAGATTATCAATAAAAGCAAGATTTAGTTTGGTATCATCTCTTGTTGTGAATAATGGCACCATAGATATTGGATCAACAAATTGGTGTAGTCTTTGTCAAATATTTTTTGGTTGGAATGTATGTTACTGTTGATTTAGACTTTGTATGCCAAATGCTGCTAGAGATTCTTGGTCATGTGTGGTTGAAAATTTGAATATAAGCACCGACTAAACTCTAAATCCTTAAGTGGTCTAGGAATGAAAGAAATGTGTTTTCATCATGTTAATCTTGCAAGTGACTCGAAGTTTGTTTGAACCACTTGAACCTTGTTATCAAATACGTCTTAAGGAGTGTAACTCAGTGCTTGAGCATCAGATCTAGGATGACCATGATTTCAGTGTACGTTTAATTATTGAAAAACGTGATTACGTTGTTACTTCTCAATGAGGATATGATCCGATATGCATATAACATGTTCCGTGACTATCATAAGTAAGGTTTTGAAGGACGGCCAGCTAATGAAATTCTACTTGGATTCGATGATCCATCATAACAAATTTGCTTCCATAATGCGATTTTGATGATCAACCAAGCCAACAATTTGTTACCGTGATTACATCAAAGGTAATTAGCGACATCAATGTCTAATCCATTAGAAACTCAAAACCGTCTTTCCTAATATGCTTTCTACACCTAAATTGAGTATTATTTCAACTATTAAAGGTACATTTTAGTAATATTTCTTTTTCGAACAAGGACTAAATATCCAAAATCAAGTATATCACTTCTCAAGAAAATGAAACCACTATTCCTTTTCCATTTGGTACCACCTATCCATCCCTTTTCTATATTGTTATTGCTCCTACCGGTTACCACCTAAATCTCATTTTCCAGTTCACTTACTCATTTCTTAGGTTAGTTGAAGCTATGTTCATGCAATCGACATGAAAATCATAATTGATCATATGAATTGAAGAAGTTTTGAACACTAGAAGAACACAAATGACATTCACCAGTGTCCTTTTGTAAACTGATTAAACAATGTAACTATTTCCCTTCTGTTTCGAAAAGTTGAAACCACTATGCCCTTTTGCTGACTGATTTTCTTGTACCACAATTTTATTCTTACTCTTAAGTTATTCCAAATAATACTAAATTCAGGCCCGTGCCATGAATTTTAGGTGCCCAGCTCGATAATATATTAATGGTGTCCATTAAACGTCAAAATTTGTCATTAACGACTGAAGTATAGTAAGTATATATAAAAAGGTATCTAAACAACCATAAGAATAATATCGTTCGAAAATATAAAATAACTATAGCAAAGTTTTCTAACTTATTTTTAAATGCATCAAAATTTAAGTTTTGATAATTAATACCATAAGTTGTTTAAGTCTCACATAAAAAAACTAAACAAAGTATATAAATCAATATATATGTTTGAACAATGAACACTTCCAGTTTGCGTATTTACTCTTTGCGACTATCTGCATATATTAACATCATAAATATAGGATGAGATTATTATGTATGGTATAATAATAAAACAATAATATAATTCATAAGATATTGATGGACTAGTGGACTTTAATATATAAGATAACAACAACATCTTTTGCCTATAAATACATCTTTAGCAACAAAATTAATTTAATATATCAATATATAAAGTGACTAAGTGACATATTGTATACAAAATTTAGTGCCCCTTACTTTTTGGTACCCGGCTCAATTGAGCCTTTCGCACTTGCCCAAAACCGGGCCTGACTAAATTCACTCATGGCAGGAATTGAACTCTAGACTTAACCTTAAAAAGCAAAAGCCTCTACCAAGTGGGCTATCTATGACCTTATTGTGCATGTTTTGCTTTATGTGCCTTTCAAATTGCAGTCATCTTATAACTAACAAGTTACATTCTCCTTTTTCTTTTGGTGTTGATCATGTATATATATCGGCCCTAGACTCCCATTTTCAAATTGCTAACGAATTTCTTATCCCATTAAGATGGTCATACACTCATACTAAATAGGGAGACGCTACATAGATCATCGTTTTATCCATATATTGTCAACTTTTGCTTTATGGTGTTGTATATGTGGTGATGTAAAACATGATTGATGGTAATATAAACTGGTGTTGTACATCTCAATATTTGTCAACATCCTATCAAATTTACTACATGATAATTTGTGATGTTTAGAAAGGTCGAACTTTATCACATAAGTATCATAAACACAATATTATTATCCAGTATATAATCATCACAAACACAAATAACAAACAAAATATACACAATAATCATTGATTACTCTCATAATTTAGCTTCAAAATTGGTTCTTCATATAGACTCAATGCATCTTAATACTTACTAACCATAATAAAAAGGTGAACCATAGTTTGATGCCTTTATAAAAAGAACTTAATCGTATATGTATAGATGCTTTAGAAATAGCATTATTCTTAATGCATTCATAAGGGCTACCATTAAATAGTACAAAAAACCGTAAACAATAACGTACTTTTTTCTTCTATTACTAGTTCTACAAAAGAAGAGATGCACTTGGTTTTTTTAGTTAGACATGCTTCTTAAGTTCTTATGCTTTATTAAGAACACAACCCGTCAATTAACAACACCCTCGACAAATACAATACAATCTGCACACGAAAATAACAGGTTTGAATGGTTAATTGTTTGACCCATTACTCATTTATTGAATGGGTCGTTTACAGAGTTGGGCAGGCTAATGATAAATCTAACCCGTTTTAGCATATACAGTAACGCTATAAAGAATTTACACAAGGCACTGTAAAAAGGGGGTTGACCGATCACGTGGTGACATGTTAAGAAAGTTACTCATTATTACTTGTAAATTGTCTACTACTTTGAAAATCCACCCGATTTGACATGTTTGATATGCTAGCCCCCTTTTACCCATTTAGATAAACTGGTTATACGAGTTGATCATCTTAACTGTGTTTAAACAAGTTCAGGGCGAGTTGGTTGAGGTGCATAACAAAGATTATATACGGGTTGGGTTTGGTTGGGAGTCTTCTACCTGCATACCCGTCACCCACTCACCCCTTACCCGAACACCACACGGTTGACATTTTTGTGTTTCGTTAAAATCACTATACCGATTAAACACATATCTCTTACGTACTATAGCTCTCACTTTCAACTTCACAAACATATATTGCTCAGCTCATATTGACAAACATTCAAGACAATTGCAAAGAAAGCCAACAATTAAATGTCAATAAATTGTCGGTTAAGTACAGATCACTGTTGGTTAAGTACAGACCACCGAGCCTAATAAAGTAAAATGCAAAGCACAGAGCTGCACAATTAAGCCGAGTAACAATCACCGAGCTCAAAGTAACCAAGTAAGAATCTAAGGACCGAGCACAAGTTAATCGAGCAAATTAAAGAAGAAATATTACCGAGTAAACTGATGTAAGTCATACACATTTCATTGAGGCATTATCACAAACAGTGTGCAGACGCACTCAAATAATTTGCAAATGAAATTAAGCCATACATATACACAATCAGTTTTCCAACAAATCAATACATACAGCTTAATCAAATGACGGATCATCACAAAATACAAACAACTTTGAGCTCAAGTTAACAACAGCAACTCAACTTCAAACATAATATAGAACCAGATTATTTAATACAGTAGCAATAATGACTTGCTTCTAACAATTAATGGAGAATTAATCGTTGTGCACACGGATAATGAATTGCAAAGGTGCACTCCATGCACTTAAAGATCATATTGAACTGTAGTTTGTTATGACACTTAACGCATCCTCGCCCATCACTCTGAATTCCTTGAACAAAGGTGAGACGGTGTGGGTGCAGGCCATCCATGATGTCAAAGTGTTCCACCAGATTTGACATTGATATAGCTGAAGACACCACCTTTGTAACTCGAATATTGCTCATATTCAAGTATTAAGGGCGCACAAACAGCATGGACAGACTGAGCACATATACTGCAATGATAGAACCACTGGGTGGGGTTGAGTCCATTCTCGCAAACTTCACAAAAGTATTCACTAATGTGGTTCTCGACTGGTCCGTATCTTAAATTCAATGTAGTATGTTTATCGAGCTTGTGCCTGATCATGCTAGGCAATAAGAACGCACACTTTGTATGCACACAAAAGTCACAAGAGCGACAACCGAATCCCCATCCATAATCCATTTTTCTATTGCATGCATTGCAATATCTTGAATACACCACTGTTTTAGTATCTATTCTAGAAAGAATATGGTTGGGATGAGCTTCATGTGTGATTTCTTCGGGTATGAATGCACAATTGATATCAACATAATATGCACATGTTGTGCATCCATACGCGAATCCATTCGAAGGTAACCAACAAATGGCACAGTCAAACACACCATAGAACTTTTCACGAACGTGTGGCATCATGAGATCAAGGGTATGTTTGGGATGGTCTGGGTGGTCATGTAATCTGGACGGTAGGTCGGCGCACCACTTGTGAAGAACAAAACCACATTCTAGTTGAGAACTTCTACTACATCTGTAAAATGGCACGGTCATGATTGGTCTGACACATCCGTCACATAAAAGTTGATTTCTTTTCATCGGGTCGTGGAGAGAAAGGGATTTATCTGCAGCGATCAGTTGGGATGTATTTGTATCCAATAAAATCAGTGGATGTTGATGGCTAGCATGGTTAAGCATAATTTTTCCATCCTTATTTGTTTCATCTGGAATAAGCTGGTGGTCCTTTTGATTAAAGAAACTGTGCTTTAGAAGGTTGTCACTTTCATCAATAAATGGTAGACGCAACAGATTAGGATGATCCTTGTCTTCGAAATTTTTTGAAGTTTTGGCAAGACCTGCAGTTGAATTCCATATTGAAAAAGAAACTATCATTATGCAAATTCATATCATACATAAAAACTATGTTTCTTTTAACGGCATCATATAAATTAACACTCCAGTGATAACACTTTTAAAATAAAAACGGTAAGAACACTTAAATATTACAATACGTAACATTTTAGATTTATCTTGAGACCTTAACGGTTAGATTATAAAACAGTAAAAAGAACTTGTTCCAATTACATAAAAATATATGTTTAATAATAATTAAATAGACTTTATGATTAAACTAAACATAAACTAATTAATACATGTAAGGTAAACATATAAAATAAGACATATTAACAAATCATGTTATTTTCATACTAAATTATATGCGACAAACTTCAATAATAAATTTTGCACCGTCAATAGAAAGATCTTATTCCCATTGCATTGCACGGGCACTACACTAATATATATATATATATATATATATATTAGATCTTCTACCCGCACGATCGCGACCGTTTAAAATAATCTAAATAAAAAAATGTTTTGATATAATAATTGATGATTGGAAAAATTGAAAAAATAATGTCTTTGAGAAAATTTAGGTACTCCAGTTAATTATTAATTAATATATATTAATAGAAATAGTGGTTGTGAATTAGAGTAATTGTGTTGTACCGACATGTTTGAAAAATATTTATTTTACTTAAATTAATATTCATAACACAAAACCCAAACAAATAAAAGATGTATATTTAATAATGAAAAAGGTTATGAAACATATAAATGAATAAAAATTTAAAGTATGATTGATAACTTTTATATAATATTTATTGAATAAAATTTAGGAATAAGATCAATAATTTTATTGGTCACACCAAACATAAAATAATTTTATTGGTCACTTGATATATGGTAGTGATCAATTTTGGCGCCATTGGTCAAAAATACTTTAAAATTGTAACTGCTTCCGCCATTGATAAACCTTCATTTCTTCTTCAATTCTTCATCATTTTGCATCATTCTTCGTATATTTCGTTCTATTTTTCAGTCCGATTTTCATAATTGTAGTTTTTTCGCGATTTTTTGGCGGTAATAAAAACCCTAGAATTTGGGATTTTTTGCAAAATGCCTAAAAAGAGATCTTCTAGTAGAAATACGAAAACTCCTGTAAATTTAGATGATTATATACTGAATAATAAGAATAATAAGAACAATAAAGATGTAAATATTGAAAATCAAAATAATAATGATGATGATGTCAGCATTTTGAAGGAGAAGACTAAGGTGGAGGTTGATAATGATAGCAAAGGGGATTTGAGTCAGGAAAAGGATAAGAATAAGGAGAAAGATGAGAAGTTAAGTGATGAGAAAGTTTTGGCTGATGAAGATAATGATGAATGTGCTTCTGATAGTATTGTGAATGAAATTGGTAATGAGAGTGCTTTTAAGGACAAGGTATTGAATTTCTCTTATGCTAATATTGTGAAAAATAAAGTAAATGAGATTGAGAAAAACCTGCTTTATGTTCCTACTGAGTTGAATGAAAAAGGTGAGGAAGTTGTTATATTTGATGAGGATTTGGTTACTGAAGGAAGTGAGAAATGGAAGTTAACAGCATGTGGTTTTTTCTTGGGTTGTAACATGAGTATGAGTGAAATGAGATACAATTTGAGAAGGATGTAGGGGAAATTTGGTCTGGGATAGATATTGAGAGATAATAATGATATTTGCTATTTCAAATTTAAAAATAAAGAAGGTCTGAATTTTGTTGTTGAGCAAAGCCCTTGGATGGTTAATGGCAAACCATTAATTGTTCAAGAATGGAATTCTGAAGTGTGTATTGAGAAAACTGAGCCTAATAAATTGCCAATATGGGTGAAACTGAGTAATGTTCCTTTGGAAGGTTGGAGTGTGAAAGGAATTAACACTTTGGCTAGCAGATTAGGTAAACCTCTCATGATGGATAGAATGACTGCCACCATGTGTCATTCTGGTTCTGGAAGAGCTGGTTTTGCTAGAGTTCTGATTGGAATAGAGGCTGGTAAAGGTGTTTTGGATCAGATAGAGATAGTTTATAAGGATGCATTGAAGAATATCAAACAAACCAAGTTTGTTACAGTGGAGTCTGCATGGAAGCCTATTGTGTATAAACATTGTACTGTGTTTGGGCATAATGAAGATAATTGCAAGGTGTTAAAAAGAATAAGGTTGAAAAGGAAAGAGAGGCTAATGCTGATATTGAAGAACAGGTGGAAAAATATGAGGAGGAAGGGTGGTTTAAAAGTAAAAGGTTTGGTCAAAAAGTAAGAAATGAGCACAAATTTCATAAGGAAAAACCCAAAGTTAAGTATGTCCCTGTGAATGTGAATGCTAGTAAGAATGATTGCTCTCCAAAGGGTGTTAGTACTGCTTATAAATATGAAGTTCTTGGAAATGAACAAGCAGAGGGGAGTATGCATGAGGAATTAGAGTTATTTCAAAAAATTAAGGTGGAATGGTATGTTAAGAGTAATAAGAAGCCCTCTGAAGATGAACTAAAAGATTGGCCTGCTTCTATGAAAAAATATTTTGATGACAAATGGCAAGAAAAACTTCAGGAAAAGGAGAGGTATGATGATGAGGAAGATATTATAGATGAAGGAGATGGTGCTGCTAATGATTTAGTGGCAGATGAGATGAATGGTGGTGATACTCAATTACTTAATTGATTATGGATTTTAAATTGAGTGCTTGGAATATTAGAGGTATGAATACAACTCTTAAGCAGAATGAAGCTACTAAAATTATGAAGGATGAGCAGCTACAGATTGAAACTCATCTCAAAATGAATTCAGTAAATAAGGTAGGTAATAGAGTTTTCAGGAATTGGGATTGGATATCTAATGTGGAGCATAGCCCTGGTAGTTGTAGAATTGTGTTGGGCTGGAATTCTAATTTGGTGAAACTAATGGTAATTGATAAGACTAAGCAATGTGTATTTTGTGTTATTGAGACTGTGAATAAGAAGGAGAGATTCTTCTGTAGTATCGTTTATGCTAGCAATAGTGGGTATGAGAGAAGAGAATTGTGGAAAGAGATGGAAAAACAAAAGATGTTTGTGAATAAACAGCCATGGGTTATGATTGGGGATTTTAATGTTACTAAAGATATAACTGAGCAGTCATCTGAGGGGGTCATGTAGAACTCTTGAAATGTAAGAATTTGCTGAGTTTATAAATAAAATTGAGGTGGAAGATATTAATTGCAGTGGATTCTATTATACATGGACAAAATCTTTGAGGAATAAGCAGTGTACTGTCTTAAAGAAGTTAGATAGGATCATGGTTAATGAGGCCTTTCTTAGTAGTTATAATGGAGCTTATGGGAAATTCCTGCCATATTCTATATCCGATCACTGTCCTACTGTTATCACTATAAGAGATGGGTATTTGAGAAAGAATAAAGCTTTTAGATTTTCTAATTTCATTGCTGATAAGAAGGAATTCTTAGAAATTGTGAAAGATGAGTGGGATGAAGGAATTCAGGGATGCTATATGTTTAAATTGGTTAAGAATTTAAAGAAGTTGAAGAAGCCTTTGAAGAAGCTAAATTGGGAGAATGGCAATGTTTTTGATAGAGTCAAGATTGCTAAGGAGGAGCTGGTTAAGAATCAACAAATTATGGAAAAAGAACCTCATAACAAGAAGGTGAGGAAATTGGTGAGTGATTCACTGAATGAATATTTGGCTTGTGCCAATGATGAGATTAAGTTGCTACAACAGAAAGTGAATATTCAATGGTTAAAAGAAAGAGATAGAAATACTGCATTTTTTCATAGCATGTTGAAATCCAAAAGGAATAAAAATAGAATAGAAAGTATTAAGGATGATGAGGGTAATTCTTATGAAGGAGAGGAGGTGGCTAAACAGTTTGTTAAGCACTTTGAGAATTTTCTGGGAAAAGTAGATAAGGTTGAGAGAGTGATGGATGGGATTTTTAAAAAGGTGTTGAGTGAAGAAGAAGCTACAGAAATGATTATTCCTATCACTTATAAAGAGATTAAGGAGGTTATTTTTGGTATGGATAACAACAAAGCTCCTGGACCAGATGGATTTACTGCTGCTTTCTTTAAGAAGAGTTGGGATGTTTTGGGTCCTAAAGTGTGCTTGGCAGTCCAGGAATTTTTTAGGAATGGTAAAATTCTGGGTGAGATTAATGCTACTATAATTGCTTAAATTCCTAAGGTGAACTCCCCTAGTAAAGTTTCGGAATTCAGACCTATTGCTTGCTGCAATGTCTTATACAAATGCATTAGTAAGATTCTGTCCAATAGGGTTTAAAAGGGTTTAGATAAGATTGTGCATATTAATCAGAGTGCTTTTGTTCCTGGAAGGCATATCCAAGACAATATTTTGATTGCACAAGAGCTTCTTAGGGGATACAATAGGAAGAATGGTCCTAAAAGATGTGCTATGCAAATAGACATCCAGAAAGCCTATGACACTGTCAGTTGGGAGTTTTTGGAGGATATTTTGAGGAAGTTTGGATTTCACAGTACTATGGTTAGATGGATTATGACATGTGTTAGCACCACTAAATTTTCTATATGCTTAAATGGTGAAATTCATGGATATTTTAAAGGTGGCAGAGGTCTTAGGTAAGGTGATCCTATCTCACCATATCTTTTTACCTTGGTCATGGAAGTATTTAATCTCATCATGTGTAAGAATATTCAGGAGTCTAATGAGTATGGATATCATTTTGGGTGTAAGGAGATGAAACTTTCACACATGTGCTTTGCAGATGACTTGTTGGTGTTTTGTAAGGGAAATGTGGGTTCTATTAGAGTTATAAAAGATTCTTTGGATGAGTTTACAAAAGTTTCTGGCCTAAATCCTTATTTGGGAAAAAGTATAATATTCTTTGGTAGTATTAAAGAGAAGGATAAAGATGAATTGTTAGAAGTTTTACCATTTAAATGTGGCAAGTTACCTGTAAGGTATTTGGGGGTTCCATTACTGGCTAAGAAGTTGGGGGTTGCAGATTGCAAAGTGTTAATTGATAGAGTGAAGACTAAAGTGGACTGTTGGAAGAACAAAATGCTTTCTTATGCAGGGAGGTTGCAATTAATTGCATCAGTTTTAGCATCTATGCAATTGTATTGGGCTTCTGTGTATCTGCTTCCAAATACTGTCATTAAGGAGATTGAGAAATTGCTCAAAGGTTTTTTATGGAATTCTGGTGGGTCTGCTGTGGGGAAAGCAAGAGTGGCCTGGAAAATTGTATGCAGGCCTAAGGAACAAGGAGGATTAGGGATTAACGATTTGAAGAAATGGAATGAAGTTTTGCTTGTTAGACAGTTTTGGAAGATTTTAAGAAAGGATAATTCTCTTTGGGCAAATTGGGTGAATGTGGTCAAGTTAAAAAAATTCAAATATTTGGGAGGCAGTGGAAGACAAATATGATAGCTGGGGTTGGTAAAAAAATTTACATATTAGAGATATGGTGAAACAACATGTGAGATATAAAATTGGTGATGGCAGGAGTATTTCCATATGGTATGATATTTGGTGCCCTAAAGGTCCTTTGAGTAAATTCATTTCCAAAAGAGTTCTTTATGATGCCAGAATGGATGTGGATGCAAGTTTAAGTTCTATGATTCAGGAACGTAGATGGATGTGGCCTGATGGTTGGGAGGAAAGGTTTAATTTTTTGGAGAGAATTTCTGTTCCTAATCTGCAGAATGGTGTGAAAGATGAAATTACATGGATTACCAAAGAGAATCAACTTGTGGCTTTTTCTACTGCACAGGCTTGGAAAGATATTAGAATCAACTGGCCAAAAGTTGTCTGAAGAGATGTGATTTGGTTTAAACAATGTGACCCAATGCATGCTTTCATCCTATGGATTGCAATCCAGGAGAAATTGATGACCTTGGATAGAATTGATAAATGAAAACATAGTGATAACCTTCAATGTGGACTCTGCAAGGATGGTAAGGAATACCATGATCATCTGTTTTTCAATTGCAAGTATGCTGCAAAGATTTGGACCAGTTTAAGAAGCTGTTTTTGGAGAATGAAAGAGGAGAAGTCACTACAAGAAATTATTCAGTTAAATGCAGGGTTTAGAGGTAAAAACAATATTGGTATTGTGGTTAACAAACTCTTAATTGCTGCTGCAGTCTACTATATTTGGCAAGAAAGGAATTGCAGAATTTTTCAAATGAAGGAAAGGAGTGAAGAGGTTGTGTGCAGTTTAATAAAAGATAGTATAAGAAATAAGCTCTTCTCTTTAAGAATAAGAAAGACCAAAAATGTGATAAATGTAAGTGAGCAATGGAATTTGAGGTGGGTCAATTTCAGCTATGTAGCTGCATGATGATATGAAGATGGTGGTTATTCAACTTCAAGTGTGCTTGCGAATGGGAATAGTGAGTTATGAAAGATGAAACTACTTGGTCCCATTCTAGCATATTTGAGGTTTGAAGATGTTGCTGTTGTGTATTTGATGTGTCTGATGTCTGCATTTGTATTAATGTGTATAGCAGTAGCTTGGTTCCTTGTTTAGTATGTTACTTGGCTTTGTCCTAGTTCTTATTTGGTTTTATTGTAAATATTTGGAATATTAATACAATTCACAAGTTTAATTAATTAAAATACCATAGTCCATATACCTTCAAGTATTTCTATGCATGTTGAAGTACTTCATGTCATGTCGAAAAAGAAAAAAAAAACTATCTTTCATTAGAGAATTATTTTGCCATCATCACTTTTTTTTTTTATTATAGTCAATTCTTGCAATGATAAGATGATGACACAAATCATGCATGATCTCAAAAAATCTGTTTGAACTTGGATTCATCTTGATAGATTTAAAAAATACAATAATATTGTCAAAAATTGTAAACTGTAGAGTCCTAATGTATAATATTAATCTGGTGATTACAAATCTGATAGGAAACACTTAATAATCTTTTCATATGTTTGTACCCTGTTGATAAAGTTCTATAGATTTCGCTTAGATGCTCCTAAAGAAAGAGTTTATTGTATCATCTTACACTAGATTATATCCCGCGTAATACGCAGATAGACATATATAACTAATAAAATACTAATGTTTCATGGTATCGTATATTGACAAATTGTAAATAAAAGGTGTTGAAAAACAATAATGTTATATTTGCTTACATAATTAAATGAGTTTAAGTATATATAGAAAAAGTATTGGCACGGTGTAGATTAAAAAAAAAGGAAGAGAGATTTTAGTGTTTAATTCTCCATATACCTAAACTTCGTATGTAACAAACATAGGGGCTTCAAGTTTGATTAATTATTATGAAGATGGTGAAAGATTTAAGGGATCGTAAGTTTTTAAAACTTGTAATTATATTTACTTGTCTATTAATAGCTTTCTTTGCATCTAATTGTTTCTATGAAACAAAAATTTTAATAATAACTATTAATATATTTAAATTTATATATGGAAGCTAAGTATTAGGGGTGAGAAAAATCGAACCAAAAACCATAAAAACCGAATAATTCGAACAAAAATTTTTTTTTTTTGTCTTTATTTTATGAAAACATAAAGTTATGATTCAGTTTTTGGATTAATATGAAAAACCGAAACAAAAATATATATTGTTTATTTTGTTTTATATTTGTACATTTTTATTAAATTAACCAACATAAATAAAAGATGTTGAAAAATGGTGATGCTGTCATTTTTATAATTTTTTTTATCTTTTGATTATTTTAGAAACCATATACATATCAGAAATATCTTGTATTTAAATATCATAAGATATTAAATTATTAACGATGTAAAGCTAAATACTTATAAGAGTTCTAACTATAACCAATATTTATTACGTTAACTATATGATTAAGATATATATAAAGTTATAATTTGAAATAACAACAACAAAAAAAAATCAAAAAATTGATTTTAAAAAAGATAATATAAAGTTTAAGAATTATTTTTCATAATTATATCATTAAACTAATTACTTTCTATAATTATAAAATGTAAAGAAATATTTTTCATAATTAATGACAATTATATGATGTTTACGAATTTTCATGGAAATGATGTGAGTACTAGTAATTAAATGGGTAACTAGGATTGGGAATATTATTACAAATAGATCTTGTTAAAATTTGGGTTTTTCCATACCACGTCTACCCACTGCACTCACCCAACCTGAACTTAAAAGCTAGACATTAAAACCCGGTGTTATGAACTCGGTCTTAACCGCAAAAGTGTCATTCGGATTTCGGAATGCCTAGTTATCCGTGTACATACACGAGTTGGAGACACACGTAACCAGATACGTGAAACACGTACCGTATGATCAGAAAAACATATATATCGTCCGTACAAAACTTTCTAGCACGTACACATGATACTACTAGTAGAAGCTAGCATGGAAATTAAAATTAAGGATTGATAGCTTACTTGTAGACCACACATCTTTCTTTGAGGTTGCACAATCAACATGGGTGTAGTACCAACATTTATCGCATCTGTAATGCCACAAGGAATTATCCAAGTCTCCACCACATACTCTGCATCTGGGATCGAATCTAGCTTCTTTTTCAAGAGACGGAAGGGAATAGGCAAGGGTCAGGGGATGAGAATGAGTAAAAATCCCACCGGTAGTGTCTTGTATCTGCAACTTCTTGGGCAACAACGCACAATCTACGTGGATCCAAAACTGAAAACAAGTGGTACACTGGTAGAAGGTCCCTTTGTGTTCATTACCACACGCATCACAGCTGGATACCATCAGTTTCGACATACGTTGGAGTTGGTGAGGGTGACTTGGGTGGTCCATCTTTTGCTTTGGTATAGTTGCACAAATCATGTCCATTTTGAAGAAGCAGGTGGGACAATAGTAATAAAATAACATTTGGTTACGATGGCAAACATCACATCTCAATTTGTCACCGCCATCATGATCCAAATTGAAAACATTGTGGCTTGGATGTGATGGATGGTTTTCTAAGGTTACAGGCAGTTCTGCACAGAATTTGTGCAGAGAGTAATCAGCAGCACATTGCATGCACTTGTAGTAACACAATTGAAATGAATAGATTGGTTCCCTACACATCTTGCATTCTCCATAACTACTTTGGGTAGTTTCCTCCACAAATTCGTCTTCATCTTCATCTTCCTCTTCCTCGTCGTCAGAGTTTTCATTTTTTTTGTTCCATTGCATATGGACAAGGTGGAGCAGATGATAATGATCAAAGTGCTCAAGTTTCTCCATCGAAACTAATTAAGCTGATGATGGCCGGAATTAATTTGTTAGAGATACTACAAAAATGCTACAAGAAAAGCAGGCAGGCATACATTAATTAAAATAAACAAGTGGATACAACATAATGATTACAAATTGAAGCTATATATTATAGTAACTCTTAAATTTGGACAAACAAAAAAGGACACACCTGTAGTATTGTAAATGAAGCGCACGTATTTCTCGATCCAGCACGATTGGTGATATATATATATATATACATTGCAAAAACTATTAAGTTAAACGAAGATGAGAATGGAATGAACAAGGATAAAAATATGTTTAGTTACACGAAATGAATATGAAGATGCATTAAGAAAATTAAATCTCGATTCTTCAAAAAGCACAATATTTCTCACTTTAGAGCATTGTGGACTTATTCCATTCTTGGATTGAATGCAAAGCAAGACAAACTTTTGTAATCTTCACCCCGTTGCATTATTTTAGTGTATCTTTTTATTTATTTTCAAAACCTTTGCTATATATGAGAATGAGTTCCATCGTATTGTTTTATGATAACTTACTTATCTTAATAAGAACTTTCCGTGTTTGCAACATCATTGTAACGAACTTTACGTTTGGGCCTTGTGATGATTTTTCTGCGCCACCATTCCTAATTAAACAAAAAAAAAATGCATAGTGCAGTGAGTGAGTATATATGGAAAACCGGAAATATGTGATTTCGACTTAAATTTACGAAGTGTTTGTATGTTGACTCAAATTAACAATCAAACCACTCTTGAAACTTGAAAAAGACAACATCAAATTACATGGCACTCCACTTCAACAATTGCATTTGATTTTTACTTAGATTTACCATGCGTTTACAGTAACTTTATAGGTAAAGTTAGGATAATCTTGGCCTTTGAATTAATACGAGCATGGTACCCGCACAATGCGGCGACGATAACAGTGACAGTGATGTGGTGGCATCGACAAACGGTAACGGTGGCCAAACCGTTGATGGCGGCAGATGCGTCATGTGGTGTAGGTATTTGATATAAATATATTTGATTTTGAAAGAGTAGTAGATATATCTTTTAGAAGTTTATGGAATGATTGTGTAATTAAGTTATTTAATTAAGGAGTTTATGGAATGATTGTGTAAGTTAATTAATTAAGGGTAAAATGGTAATTTCGCATGTCCCAAAATTATAAAATTTTCAACAAATGGGGTATAAGTTTTATATAGTAGTATAGAAGTATAGATAAGGATTAAGGTTCAAAAATAATTTTTTTAATCATAACTATTGATTTAATCAATGATTTATATCCATCAACTTTACCTAGAAAGTTCATGTTAGCTTTAATTTTAGTCCGTTCTTAGACCCATTATTTTGGTTAGTGGTCCTAGTTTTTAAGTAGCAGTTACTTTTTATTGGGTTTTAGTATACCCACGTTTTAGTTATGTGAGCCTATATATATAAGGTGGTCTTTTGTTTTTTATTATGTAATCAGAATTTAATTAGAAACATTTAGTGAAAGCCACATTGTGTAAGTGCGAGTGTATAATTCATGTTGATTAGAAAGCTCACGCTAAGTTGGTAACAACTTACATGTGCTACCTGAGTACCATTAAATTTGTAAATTTATATGGTATATGTACTACATGTATTAATGTATATATGTAATGTAACAAATGCGTTTTTGAGACCGTTAATTAATGAAGTCTGGGGAATTGGGCCGGTATGATTTAGAGGGTGTTTGGGAATGCTTTTTGAAAATAGATTATGTTGTTTGTATAATCTAAATCAGATAATTAGCTGTAACAAAACGTGATGTAAAATTATAGTGTTTGGAATTGATTAAGTTGTGTTTAATATAGCCATAATCATATAATTAGTTTTTTTTGAATGTTTTGTAAGTTGTATAATTTCGTGACTAAACCAGTCAAATGACCAAAAGAGACATTCATTTTTATTATTGAAAAAAAGAAGAGATAATCATATATCAAAACACATATATTATAACTATAAGCTATTAAGACACAATTTTAACAAATTATCATGGCATATAAAAAGGTAGCAGCAGTAATATGACAAAAAAAATATTGTATATATATATAACTAAGAGCGTGTTTGAGATTACTTTTTTAACAAGATTATTAGATTATTGTGTTTTGAAACCATAAATCATCTATTTTAAGTGTTTGGTAAAAAAATCCAAAAAAGAATGATTTTTCATGTTATCAATTGCTCAAAACGCAGAAATCGATAAGTAGGTGTCCCCTACTGCTACAAAACGCAGGTAATATACATAGTTCTCCCGCCTTTAAGTTTACTGTCATACCCTTTTAACTTTTAAGCATCATTTCTTTACATGCCTACTCATAATATAGCAAAGCACCTAATTCATTTAAAAGTTCGAAATTTTTTTTGAAACAGGCGTATTTCAAGGGTGTTTTGTCAAACAAGTTTTCGAAAAAAAAATATATAAAACCAGTTATTCCGGTTTTTCAAATACCGGATTCAAAAATTCTAGTCGAATCCGGTATATGAAATACCGGATTCAAAAAGAATATTTGAATCTGGTATTTCAAATACTGGATTCGACATTGATGTGATGTGATCTGACAGTGCATGTTGACAGGAACAGTGGTTGTCTTCACGTACTTCGAAACCGGTATTTGAAAAACCGGTTTCGACCTAAACCTAACACGTGTCTTAGCCAGGTGAAACCCTAATTGATGTGATGTGACGACAGAGTTCAGAGGGGCAGGAAAGGTGGCAGTAGAGGGGCAGTAAAGTGACAGTGACATGACTATGAATCCGGTATTTCAAAAACCGAATTCAAGTCGAGACAAAAAACCCCATGCAACGTAACAGACTTTCTACTGTATATATACATGCATATTTACTCATAGATGGTCACGCAAAAACATATATTTCTCATATAAGCAACCAGCAATTTATCAAAGCTACATTTTCACAATAAAAAATGGCATCTATTAATGTTAGCTGTGTTCCTAGAAACCCAAAGTTGTTGTGGCTACAAGCTGCAGATGAACATCGGTCATACAACATCTCCCATGACCGTGCCCTGACAGAAGAGCCACGTTGCAGAAGAGGTGATGGAGGGCTTAACAGACAACTGCAAGATGGTGTGCCCAACGAGGTTGTATACTATATCAAGAGTGCTGGGTTTTACGAACTCTTCCAGGCATATACATGCCATCTTGATCATTCTTTGATCATCGCGTTGACTGAGCGATGGCGTCCGGAAACCAACACGTTTCACCTTCCTGTCGGTGAAGCGATTATCACCTTGCAAGATGTGCAGGTGATATGGGGTTTACCCATACAGGGACCATCGGTGTGTGGTCAGTGGTTTACAGAGACCCGAAATGTTGAATATTGGAAGAATTTGTGTCAGGAGTATCTGGGTATTTACCCGGAAAATGACGACTTGCGCAAAGGTCGGATGAAATTTAATCGGTTGGCAGGTACGATTACTTTTGAACATTGGGACCCGAATGATGAGGAGCGTTGCAAACAAGTGGCTAGACGGGTTATTCTAGCTCTTATTGGTTCGCAGCTTTTTCCTGATTCTAACAGCTATGATGTTAGTTTTAACTATTTGTCGTTTCTGGGAGACCTGAGCATAGCGGGTCGAAGGAGCTGGGGTTCAACAACTCTTTGTTGTTTGTATAGGAATTTGTCTAAGGGGACTTGGCCTACTAGATAGGGCATTGATGGACCGTTGTTGTTGTTGTTGCAGTATTGGGCGTGGGAAAGATTCCCACGCATTGCCCCACGAGTCACGCCATACAAACCGGATGACGGAGAAGAAGAAGAAGTGTATGATTATGGAAGTTGTTTAGCAAACAAGTGGTGTGGAGACCACTCAAATCGTGATACACCGGTACACTGTATAATTTCGTTTCGTTCTTTTTTCAAGGTGCTCACGCCTGACCAGGTAATAATTAATATATTTTAATACGTTTTAAGTTATATGTACTTATTAATTTCTAAGTTATAATATGTTAATATCTTTTAAGTTATAAAAATTAATACGTTTTAATATCTTTTAATACTTTTTAATTAATGCAGTTCGAATGGACTCCGTATACCAACTTCATCAACATACTCCCCGCGAGTTGTAAGACTGGTCGAAGCATATGGAGATACATGGGTCCCTTGATTTGTTGGGAGGAAGTGGAGGTTCATCTAGCAGATAGAGTTGCTAGACAGTTCGGCTTGATACAAGTCATTCCTGATAATGATGCTTTGGTGGCCCTAGCACAACATAAGACCCTTATCAAAATGCGAAAAGCGAAGGCCGATTAATGTGAAGTACACGCCGACTATATCGACCAGTGGAACAACCGGGCGCAGCGGATCCACCACGGAGACCGAGGGACCACCTGTGCACCAGGCTATATGCAGTGGTATTTGGAGCATATCGTATTAACAGTCGGTAAGCCCGGTCAGCAACAGCCTCCAGGCCAGTACCCTCAATGGGGCGTTAACCAACAAGTTTATGTAAGTTTATTTTTATTAAATAAACCTTACTACTAATAAATATTAATTTGTTACTAATATTTAAATGTGCACAGCAAGACAGTTTGGTACAGGTTAACGAGCGAGCTCGTCTACAACAAGAAGCAAATCCGCAGATAAGTGACTTGTTTTGGGATTTTAGAACAATAACGAGGGAGACATTTTCGTTGACTCAACAGGAAGAACGAATGAATTATTCGTCTCAAAATTGGCAATTTCCTGAGCCACAGCCATTTGAAATGCCTCCCTCCCAAAGTTATTAAGCTCCTTCCAGTTCCGGTGTTGGTCCTTCTAGTTGGGCTAGTTTTAATACCCAAACTGTGTTTAGGCTGACACCAAATTCAGGGTTTCAAAGTTACCAACCGGGTAACCCACAGGCTGGAGCCTCGACTTCAGCAACCCATCAAATGTTCCCAGGTAATTTATTCATGGGTAGCTTTCAAACCCCGAATTATTATACCCCAAATGCAGGACCAACTAATCTGTTTGATCTCCCTCCACATCATTTTAATCCTGATTTTTATTACGGAACTGGTCCACCGGCTCGAAACATTTCTCCTTATCCGATGCAAGACTTCTCTCCTTATATTGGTTCTTCTCAACTGCCAGTTACAAATCTGGCAAATGATGAAGGAGAAGAAGAGCACGACGTGCTCGAGCCGCGAAGAAGTAACCGAGAACGTGGCAATCCATCGGGATGTGGAACTGGGGGGCATAGATAGATTATATTTATCTTGTAATTTTTTCTTATGTTTGTGTTAATAACTATCTGTATTTTTTTTTATAATAAATATCTGTTTTTTATAATATTATTTAATTGAAATTTTATAGAAAAAACAACATGGATATAAAAGTTACATCAACTTACATCAAATTAATACATATTCAAAATAAAAGATATCAAAACTTAGATAAAAGAAATACATAAACTTAAATAAAAATAATACATATTTGATATACTACATAAACTTTTTAACTGAAACCGTCTTCAACTAATAATACATATTTGATATACTACACAAACTTTTTAACTGAAACCGTCTTCAGCTTCCAATTTATAAATTGTCGCCAAGTCGATTTTTTTGTTAATCAACTTTAAGAGTTTCTCAACTTCAGAAGTTATTTCGTCGATACTTGGTAATGCCGTCTCAAGATAATCCTTATGCATTTCTTCACTTATAATCATTCCGCTGCCCTTTTTGCTTATTTCTTTTATTTTCTTGTTATGTTCGCGCTTCCTTTGTTCCATAAGCAGCTTACAGTCATTAATTTTCAAGTAAAGTTCATACCCGTCGCTTATATCTTATATACATTGCGCTTTCAATGCATGAAATGTTACCGTAGGAGGTGATGATGGGTCAGATGACGATGAAGAAGCCATAACTTACAAATCCTTATGGGTTTCGAAGTACGTGCAATCAACCACTGTACCAGTTTATATCTTATGGGTTTTTCAAATACCGTTTTCGAAGTACGTGCAGTCAACCACTGTACCAGTCAACAGTCCACTGTACCAGTCAACAGTCAACCTGCGAAGTGTCACATCACCTAGAAACCGGTATTTGAAATACCAGATTCAAACTAGGTTTTTTGAAACCGGTATTTCAAATACCGGATTCGAGTCGGATTTTTGAATCCGGTATTTGAAAAACCGGAATAATTTGTTTCATTTTTTTTTCCCGAAAACTTGTTTGACAAAACACCCTTGAAATATGCCCGTTTCAAAAAAAATTTCTAAAACTTTCCATCCGTTCTCAATACACCATCAAAAGGTAATGAATTTAAAAATTACTTTATATTATCTTCAACTTATTTATTAATTCAAAGCTAACGAAAAGAAAATATTTGAGGATTATTCTTTGTTGATCGACAACAAAGTTTGAGGATTGAATTATACCGGCCTATTCTTTACTTATTGACTTTGTACATTTCTTATATATTACAAATTATTTACTTGATATATGAATAATTTCTATTACTATGATATAAGTATATCAAGTAATTAGATGATTTGTGTCATAATTGATGGTTATTTAATACCAAAGTAGTCTCAAACCGGCAAGCCGCATTAGTAATCCTCAAACCGGTTCCCAAATGTCAGATAGTGTCACGTTAGTGTCTGGTCAATTTTTACACGATTTGTTCAATTATGCAGGTTAATTATATACAATGAATCTCATGATAGTTTTTTTCACACAATAAAAAAGATATACAAGTTACATATATTCCCAAATAATAAAGGTAGAATTACACCATTCGTTATTATACATGAATATTGTATTGATATATTAGTACTTTGGTGTTGAAACCAGTGGTATCATCCCTTCATGTGACAATATCGGTCTATAGATGAAGGTTGTAGGTCACATAGTCGAAACTTGTCAAAGGTAAATAGAGAAACTATATCTTGTAATCCATGTGAGTACCCTCATGTATTCCTAGGATAGACTTTAAACTTAAACTTCTTGTGAGAAAACAAGTCTCCTTACTATTAAACTAGATGGTAATGGTTACAATAACAACGGAACCCAATCTCGACAAAAAAAGGGATATGGGAGAGGTATAATGTAGAGAGGTTCTTCCAGAACGACCTCCCATCTAATATTTAACCCTTATAAAATATTCCCGACGATAAAATGAAATCAAAAACCGAAAAAGAGAAACCGAGATTTCTTAATCTCATATGCATAGAGAACACTAATTGGTGAAGGACTCATGGTTATCTTACGCATAAACACTAGGGGTAAGATTGGGTTGGTTTTGGCCCAAAAACGAAAACCGAACCGAAACTTTTGGTTTTTGAAAAACAAAAACCATTGGATTCAGTTTTGATTCGTATTGGTTTTCCCAGTCGGGTTTGAACTGGTTTTCGGTTTATATTTTTTTAATATTTGCTTTATTATGTAGTGTTAACTAACAAAATGTTTATTATGTAGTAAACTTTTATGAAGTTTAAAGAAGCTAGACTATTAAGTTTTGATCGGTGTCAAGGGCGGTTCTGTGTTGTTCCCACCTAGGTCCACGGACTTAGGTTAGATTGGAATTTTTCTTAACGAGTATATAGAAAATTGTTTTTGGACACATGTTATTTAAGGGTATGGACTTATGTAAATTATCTCAATTAAAAGAAATAAAAATTGGGCCATTATTTTAAGGATAGTGATAAACCTATAACACCTTTTATCCATCTACAACTATTTTAAAGCCCAAATAATTATTATTCCATGTATAACAAATAAAACCCACACTTCCAATCCCAATTCCGGCATCCCCAAAATTCAATCATCACATCTGGACTTTCTGAAATGAGATCATCATGACAAGTTTGTTTTGTTGAATATTTTTCGAAACCATTAACCATTTTGGTTTTATCAGAAAACTTTTAGTTTGTCTTTTTATCTTATTTCTTGTAAATTCTTATATTGATTTGTTTATTGATATATAATTAATTAACTATGTTCATTCTTTTTTAAGTTTTGACATACAGTACAACCTCTATAAATTAATACCCGATAAATTAATAACCTCGATAAAATTAATAATTTGTCCGGTCCCAACTTGAGACCAGTACAAAATTGGACACCAATCAATAAAATAATAAGATAATAACTTTTTTGATAACCCAAGGTAAAAATATAGGTCCCATCAAAACTATAAATTAATAATTCCTTAAGTATTCTAAAATTTTAATATTGTTTAGTAAAAAATAAATCTATATTCACTTGTTTTTTTAAAAACTTTATATCTATGTTGAATATATATTTAAATTTTTACATTACATTTATAGTTGAGACATTGTCACAACAAAAAGTTGTGAGAAGTTGTTAGCCGCTTATAGTTTTTCTTTCCAAGTACGTGATCGATTTCAAAAACTACTGTATCATCCTCAACTTCATCATCAATTAGATTTTGAACAGTATCCATCACAAATTCTTCAATGCTATGAATCTCAAAACATTCATTATTTTCACCAGGATAATCCCGCAACTCATTCACATCCGTTTTGTGTGCTAATAATGCATACCCGTAATCAAGCTCTCAAGCTTACGAATGTCTTCTTCATAGTTTATATCGTTTAAATTACTTGAGTCGATTAAATTCATGGAATGAATTTTATCGTGTTGAAAGCAATTTGCTTTGGACTTTTGTGTCATTTAATGTGTGAATGTGCATTGGATATGAATATTTTAAAAGTGATACATGAACCACTTTAAATTTATAATTTATTAATTTATCGATATAATAATATCTCGATAATTTAATAAAATATCCCGACCCAACATTATTAATTTATAGAGGTTTTACTGTACCCATCTTTTAACATTATTAGTGTTTGTCATTAGTTTAATTTGTATGATGGTTTATTTATAGTTTCTTAAATGTGTATAAGTGAAAATAATTCTATTGACTAAATATATTTTAATTTGTTTTTAATTTAGTTACAATCTAGAATGCTAAAGTTTTTCAACAAGATAGAATCTAGTTTAGTTAATACTAATAATGATCCTAAAACATTAAACATAGTAGAGGAACCTTCATAGAGAAGTAATATTCGGAGGTGACCAAGAAAGCCTTGCACGAAAGTATATTAAAGTTGTCTCGTATCATATATTGAGAAAAATGTCTTAGATGATATTACGATACAATTATAGAAACTTTTCATAGAAAAAAATTCCGTCGTGAACAAATGTAAGAACTTGGATGGTGTTTATAATATATGATTATTTTTTTAGTTCCTGACCCGACCCGTTATCGCTTATGAAAAAATAAATAATTTAGCTCAAATATATTGGGCACACGTATGATAATGTCTAACCTGCAAAAAACATTGAACATAATATAACTTCTATTTATGTAAAACAGGACCGTTGCAAAAACAAATTAACTTTTCGCATTCGTATTGTACAATGCAACGAAACATTACGTACATGAGCTAAACTACTAATAGATTTGTCAACCATGAGACAAACACAACTTGTTTTCTCTTACCAAAAATGTTGCCCTTAGCTTACGGTTGTTTTGCTTTTCGAACCTTTCCCCCCTTGATCATAAGAACTCGGGATGTAGCAGATTTCCTTGGAAGCTCTTTCTCATACTCAATTAACATGACATGAGGTTTAGCTGTGGTTTTACTAATGCTATGCATATTACAATTGCGCACGAACTCCTAAAAAATCCACTTTTTAGGTTCATGCCAATAGTAATATGCAGATGATAAGCATATTTAACCTTTCCAATTTCCCATGAGTACCTCTTCAACTAGAGTACTTGAGGACTAACCGATGTTCCATGCTCGTGTCGCAAGTCATGAAGTTGATCAACTAGGTCGAACAACTCCACTCCGGCTTGCTTTTAGTACAAAGACTTGAGTTCAGTGAGCATATCACATGGAAATGAATGCTCAAATTGCTTTGGAAGGTCGGCATTCATGATTTCCAACATTAAACAAGCAACCTCATTGTGTCTATCATACCGAGCATTGTATGCAGCCAACTTTCAAGTTGAAGCATTCGCTCCCGGAACAACGGTGTCTGCTCATCAATGACTTGAACTCAGTCTTTGAAGTTTGGCTCCAGAAAGTATTTTCCTTTCTAGCATCAACCTGAAAGGCGATTGGTATATATTTAGAGAAGGATTTGTTGTTGCCATCTTCAAAATAGACAAAAGTTCAATTATCGGTATTTTTCATAATTAATCCTTAGAAAATGTAATTTACCCTTGTTAAATTCATATAACAAATTACTTTCACTAAGGCTAGGATCCAACTTGACATACAATCATTTCATCAGTTGATCTACTAGAAATGACGGTATTCAAAAGGTAATCAAGAATCGATAATTGCATCCATGCAACTCCTAGAATTATGGGACTTACAACCACACTGTAAAGGGGTATTAAGTGTTTTGTAAACATGTTTTGTCCCATCTTATGTCACGGGTTAAGGTCTCACCTCTTAACTCGTTTTAAGTCGTCCAATTAAGAACATGTAGATAGTCCACTACTGTCTCACAACGAGTGGTAATCTACCTTGAAGAGATACAATTCACCTACGTCTCACGTAGAGCAAAAAGCACTGGCAAGTGTTCTTAGCAAAATGGGTGGCATTGACTTAACTTTAAATGGGTAATGCATTTGATGTGAATCAAAAGTTTATGTTTGAAGACTCATGCATAATCTTCGAAACATAATAGTTAATAAAATCATTTGTATAGTCTTACAACACAAGAGAGCTCGGTAGCTCCATTTGAACGCACAAAGAAGCGCAAGGGCAAAGGTTTGTGATGGACGCAATTAAAAACCCGCCCTTTTAGAAGGCTAGCGCACTCCGACTTATACCTCTCTTAGAGTTTGTTCAAATGGGTAAGCCGGTGTATCTCAAGGTTGTAAGACTTCAATTTTATTAATGAAATCTATATTTCGATAGTTCTTAGTCAAGTTTATTTCAAAAACCAATTTTTGCATCAGCTTTATACAACTTATAAACAATACAAAAATTAATAAACTTACGAATTTTCGAACTACTTAATCAAGTAACAAGTTAAGGTAGGCCACCTAAACATGGTCACTATGGTTCATGCATATGTTTAAACCCGGCTCCCCCTTCTGAAAAAGAGGACCACATGCATCAAATTACCTTGATTGCGTAAGCCTTTAAACAAAATAACTAACAATTAGCACATAAACACATAAAACATGCTGACTGGAAATTTCCAGTAGCTTCACGACCAGTTTAAGCCTGTTTCTAGTCCGATTCAGATTTCGACCAGAACTACAAAGTTGTAACCCTATGAGTCGACAATCTACAGTCCGAATTTGGGCTTCTAACTCATTACCGATTAAAAGATATGAATTTTTTAGTAAACTGTCGCAAACCAGAAAATTTACACGAAAAATTCACATTGTCACATAATTATCTAATAATTAACCTTAATTATTAGATCATCATGCTTTGCAAAAATATATCTCTATATATCCAGTAAAATCACAATTAATTTTGCATGAACTTCTTGTGATTTTACTATTATTTAACAACTTTAAATAATTAAGATACACATAATCATGCAATTCATCACATAAATCATGTCAATTCACAATTCAAAACTTGTTTGAGGGTTTCAATCTCCATTGAACAAGGTTAAAACTTTAATTAAACAAAAACCCTAGTTTTTATTTAATCAAGATCCGATTTAATTAATTAAAAAATAAGAAAAACAACCTTTTAATTATTTAACAATTAATTAAAATCAACCAACCCTTAAACCCCCTTCAAGTTTTGATCTTTGTAATTAATAGATTACATATGTGGCTCGTGATACCACTGTTAGAATATGAACACATAAATAACCATATAATCACGAGTAAGCGCAATGGAAGAAATCGAAACATATATGCAATCTAATTAATTAACAAAGACTAGAATTGAGCCGTGTACCTTATGCAAGCTCCAATAAAGATAATAATAATAAGATTATTTAATACTTAGGGTTTAAAGCAAAACCCCTCTACGATTGCACACTAGACACCCCGAATAACGTATGCTAGTACTCGATCACAAACCAAACAAACCCTTTGTTTAAACCTTAACTTCAAAGTCGAACACCCTTAATGAAAAGGGAATTCGGCCACTTCAAAGAGAAGGAAAGAAAAAGGAGAGAATTTGCTTATGTGAAAAGTGTGTGTAATAACCACCAAAACCTAGAATTAAGCCCTCTATATATATGGGTTAATTAGGTTAAACCTTGCTTGGAAAATAAGCTACATCAAGGCTTTTCCAAGCCTTAAAGTGGACGGCCCTTTAAGCCTTTAGGGCCCAAATCCATTTTCTAATTTTCACATTTTAATCCTCATCTTTAATTAATTAAATACAATTAACCCTTTAATTATGTTTAATTAATCATTTCGTGATGAAACTAATTAATATATTATTTTAATATATCAATTAATATTATCGAGTTACCGTGTCATTTCGTGTGACCCCGTAGGCTTAAACTATTTCCGGACATGCGATTTATAATAAAATGATCACACTCCAACACTAACTTTAGAACCAAAAGGCCAACCTATGAACAAACAATAATTTATATAAGATTGGGTTCCTCCTTACCTTATGACAGCACTCAAGCCTGTTGGTAATATTTTCTTTGTCTGCATAGCACAAATAATAGTAATTCGTAAACGAACTTTGTTTCTGTTTTCTTTAACTATTTAGCATTAAACGAGGAGAGGAGTAATACCAATTTGTAAGTCTTCATGTTTTTCCATAGAAGGGCGGCATCGATTCCTGCATCATGAGAAGCAAAACATGTAAAAGGGTAAAACATGAAAGCTTGCAGCATGCCGTCGTGACTAAAAAACAGAAATGTAAAGTAAACATAGAGTAACATGTAAAAGGGTACAACATGAAAGCTTGCAGCATGCCTTCGTGAACAAGAAAACAGAAATGAATAAAAATAAAGTTACAAATTTCATCACTATGCTATACCCAAATAATGGATTTCTTCCAAAAGTTTCAAAGAACATGTTACAACTGTAAAACCAAGTCCAATTATTGACACCGTCTATATTGATATATTATTCTGTGCACATTATAAGATGGGCCTTTCAGTATTTTCACCCAAAAGAGAAAAATGAAAGATAATTTAGGTTGTTTACCATCTTCAATTGGGATTTGGAACTAATGACTTTTAAGAGTTACATTTCATCTGGTAGACAAAGTCATTTCATTAACGCCCTTTATTATACATCATCCCTACATTTGCCCCTCTATTGTGTGCTATCTAAGAAATTTTTGTCACTTCAGAAAAACTATAAAACATGACCTACATAATAATCATGATCTAGTGGTGTCATTTGTCACAGTTACCTATGTGTTTCCTAGAATATACCCACAAATGACTGAAATCACAATAACGATCATCGGGTAACACGCTCCCTACAAATCCAGCTTTTGTAGATAAAACTTCTGGAAACGGTTTCTTAATAGCATGAATACGAACTAAACTAATTTTACATGTATTTGAAGATCATGTTCATATATGTTTTTCAAACAAGAATGCAACATCCAGCTCCATACATACAAACTTACAAAGTATTAAAGGAAACACATGATCAAACCACATTCAATTCGACTGCAGTTCCTATGGATTCCAATTTCTTGTACAAATTCCATTTATTCCAGGATAATGCGACACTTAAGAAAGATAAGCTCACTCATAAGATGTAGGATTTTGTATCTCATAATTTTCTATTCAATTTTATCTAACAAGGGCATGTCTTCTAGCTCTAGGACTATTGGGAAACACTTTTAGTAGCAAGGGGCAATTCTAAATTATACCAACTCATTTAGGTCATCCTTCCTTACATCACTTGAGGCGACTTCATTAAGTAATCAAGTTTGCCTTAAGATTGCTCATTATGACGTTTGACTAGCTGCAACAATATGTTGACTTGACGATAATTCCTGTATTACTTACTTGGTTTTCCTTTTAGCTACTTCATAAACTAACAAGTAAAAATTAATGCCGAAAAGTTTTGTCTAAGTTATCAAATTTCCCAAATAATACTTAACAGGCCATATGAAATTCCGAAACAAAAATCGTGAATCTTTGATGTTCTTTCTGGTTGGTCAATCTCTTTGTCATTGACATATTCTTCTATACTAGAATTGGGTTTCACTAGTATATCATTATCTGATGGTGATGCTTTTGCTATATACTTTTGAAAACACCAATGGCCTCAGTTGATGCTCTTAAGAAAATAGAACAAGACACGACCATTCAACATATTCTTAAGTTAAAAGATTAATTATTCGAAAAAATTTAGGCCATAAGTGAAGTGGATACCACATGTGCTGGAATTTCTCTTAGTTTCTGCTCCTGTTGCGGATCATTAATCAGCAAAGAAACAGCATCAACCAGTCATGACAAGTTGCTGGACGGTACTCCTCTGGCTAGCTCTTTGTAAAATCTTCTCTTCAACAGTTTTTTTACAAATTAACCTAAACACCGTAACTTACATTACAAAAGGATGTTTTATGTATTATCGATGGAACAAAATCATTTACACATTACTATACTAGTGTTTATATGGACACACTACTTGAACTTTTTTAAATGCAATAGTGGATTAAAACAAAACTTAACATCTTTAGTCTGACCCAACCGATGAGCCATGTCGATTGCTTGTAAATCCAATGTAGGATTCCAATCACTTTCGTAAAATATGACGCTTTGTCATTGACATGTGTCTCGTGAAAGTAAGTTCTAACACTCACACAATAAAGAGGTGAATCACTTAATGAGCACTATGATTTATGTAAAAACTATACCGATTAACACGTACTAAACTACTAGTATAAATTTAAACACATATGTCTTACATATACTATAGCTCTCACTTTCAACTTCACAAACACATATCGCTCAGCTCATATTTACAAACATTCAAGACAACTGCAAAATAAACCAATAATTAAATGCCCTTAAATTGTTGGTTAACTACAGATCACCAAGGCTAATTAAGTAAAATACAAAGCAAAGAGCTAGTCCAATAAAGCCGAGTACCAATCACCGAGCTCAATGCAACCAAGTAAGAATCTAATCACGGGGCACAAGTTAATATTCCAGCAAATTAAAGAAGAAATATTACTGAGTAAATTGATGTAAACACCGAGCCAAACACATTTCATTGAGGCATTATAACAAACAGTTTGCAGAGGCATTCCAATATTTTGCAAATAAAATTCAGCCATACATATATATATATATTTATATATACACAATCAGTCTTCCAACAAATCAATACATACAACTTAATCAAATGACCGATCGCCACAAAATTCAAACAACTTTGAGCTAAAATTAACAATGAAATATATGTAACAAAACATTCTTACAGCAACTAAACTTCAAAAAAAAGTACTATTTAACAGCAATGACTTTCTTATAGCAAATTAACCAAATTACATCTACAATTAATGGAGAAGTAATCATTGTGTGAAATGGCGGTTTCCGGAAATTTAGAAAGTGAGAATGAAAAATATTATTTCTGTCAAATCAAATGAACTCTCATACACACACACACACACACGCAGAGTGTCGATTAGTACATTTTAGGTACAATGGGTATGTATGTATGTATACCCTTATTAACACACAAGAAGATAATATTAATGCCGTCCTCTATAAATATACAACCAACGCGCGCACCTTTAATTGTTGTATCCAACCCTTATTAGTTACCATTAACACTCGATGTAGTACTAGAGTGTGATTAACTACATCCGATTAGCATAATCCAAAAATAAACACTCGGATGACAAATTAATTATGGCCATTTGACGTGGCACACGCATGATGAATTGCAAAGGTGCACTCATCCATGCACTTAAAGATGAGTTCGTGCTGCAATATCTTATTACACCTAACGCATCGCCCGTCACTCTCAACTCCTTGAACATAGGTGAGACGGTGTGAGTGCAGGTGATCCATGATTTCACGTGTTCCTTCAAATTTGACATTGATAAACCTGAAGACACCCCCTTCGATGTACTGGGGATATGTATATTGCTTATTCTCAAGTATTATGGGCGCACAAGCAGCATGCACAGAATGAGCACATATAGTGCAATGATAGAACCACTGGTTGGGGTTGAGTCCATTCTCGCAAATCTCACAAAAGTATTCACTAACGTGGTTCTCAACTGGACCGTATCTTAAATTCAATGTAGCATGTTTATCGAACTTATGCTTGATCCTGCTTGGCAATAAGAATGCACACGCTATATGCACATAAAAGTCACAATAGCGACAACCGAATCCCCCTTGATCTACCATTGAACAATTGCATGCGGAGCAACTTTTTCCAGATAGCTTCCGTGTCCTAGAAAGAAGATGGTTGGGATGAGCTTCGTGTGTTATTTCTTCCGGTATGCATGCACAAGTAATATCAACATAACAATCACATGTTGTGCATGCATATACCCACCCATTTGAAGGTAACAAGCAAAAATCACACTCAATCACGGCAGCCAACTCATTAGGGACGTTTGACTTTGACCATACGAGGAAAAGTGTATGTTCGGGATGGCCTGGGTGGTCATGTAATCTGGACGGTAGCTCGGCGCACCACTTGTGAAGAACAAAACCACATGATTCGTCACAACATATGTAAAATGGCACCGTCATGATTGGTCTGACACATCCGTCACATAAAAGTCGATTTCTTTTCATTGGGTCGTGGAGAGAAGGGAATTTATCTGCAACGATCAGTTGGGATGTATTTGTATCCAATAAAAACAGTGGATGTTGATGGCTAGCATGGTTAAGTATAATTTTATTTCCATACATTGTTTCATCTGGAATAAGCTGGCGGTTTCTTTCATTAAAGAAATAGTGCTTTAGAAGGTTGTCACTTTCATCAACAAATGGTAGACGAAGCAGATTAGGATGATCATCGTCTTCAAAAATTTTTGAAGTTTTGCCAACACCTGTATATGAATTCCTTAATGAAAAAATAAATCTATTTCATAATACACATAATAATATTTTTTTTATTTATTTGCATAATATATATTAAACTAATAAAATTATACCCCGCGTTCAGGGATTCAACGGTCTCGTTGATTCAGTTGCATTATTCAAGTGTAATTGCATCGAACTTTCAACCTCTAATTAAAGTTCATTATGTGATTAATAGGTTTGTTTAAAATATATATTTATTTTAAAGTTTCCACATTAGGTTATTTCTGCGCATTAAGGAGTTTCAGTTATTATGTTTAGGTTTTTTATTGATGATCTGCACTATATATTTTAATTAAAACTTTTACATATAGAATACATATTTGTCAAAAGTCAAAATTACAAACGTTTTTAAAAGTTTATAGTAACGAATACAAATTTTATAGGCACAGTAAACCAAAAATCAAAATAAAAAAGAAAAAAAACTTTTGAATAACAATTTTCAATATTTTAGTTAAAAACAATAAAGGAGAAAAGTTTGAGAAAACTGTTGGAAGTTTGAGAAAACGGTTGAAAACCCAAAAGGAAAAAAGTGTTCAAAAAGCAATAAGTAACTCGTTTTTGAAAACCGGAACAAAATACGAAATGACAAAATATAATTAATAATTCAGGATATGTGGTGGACGAATATTAACTCGTCAAGGAGGCTATTACTAGTCATGTTGTTACTATTCATGTTTCTAAGTTGTATTAATATAAAGATATAATAAATAAAAGTCATTATCTAAGGGCTTCTATTTGTTTATGAATGAATTTAAGACCTTGTTATATATACATATATATTAGTAGATATGGTTTTAGGTAAAATAAAACAACTATTAAAGTAAAACAAATAAAACAATAGGTTTTTCTTCTGTGATAATCATCATGCATCACTTTTAGCATGATCTAATGGTCAAGATCTTGTCTTATTTGTTTTACTTTAATACTTGTTTTACAATACCAAACCCCTATATAATATATATATATATATACTTTCCTTATTTTGAGATTTTTTTTTTTACAAGAAGCATGAGAATTCTCAAGCTATGTATTGGATCACATTTTTTTTTTTTCATTAATATGTGAAATGATATAGAAAAGTATCATGTAGAAGAGACTTTTTTAAAATCCTTCAAAATAACCTTTTGTGAACTTTTGAATGAATATGTTAACGTTTTCGTTCACATGTAATTAAACGGGCATATATAAGGTTTTGAAACAAAGTTTCTTCTGCAACATATATTTTTATAACGTTTCACATGTGAATAAACAAAAAAAAACATGCGATCCAATACATAATTTAAGAGTTATCAAGGTTTTTATATAAAAATATGTTCTCATATATATATATATATATATATTATACATCGATCTGCATGTTTGAGTTAATACAAGTGATGTTATGTTTCGATGAAAATGGGTTGAATTGTTGATTAGATATTTGTGAATTTTAACTAATTTTAGGTTGTGTAAGGACATATCTATATAACTTTCTATATATAATTTCTATTATTATTTTCTGATGAAATACGTTATATTATTTCGTGTGCGAATATAATAACAATGTCACAAAGATCTCTTCGATTTGACGCGTGTCTAGATCAAATATCCTATTATATATCAAAACAAGATTTTAACCCAGGTTTAACCTAGGCATATTAATAAAAGTTTTAAAAAAAATGTATATTCACCATTAAAGTTGTGATAAAATTATTAGAGTTTCCAAAAAAAATAAAAATATTTATTATACAAAGATTACATTATAAATAATCAAAATAAAATAAATTTTAAAAAAGAAACTATTTATGAAATCATAAGTAAATTAAATAAAAAAGAATTAAGCTTTAAAAGAAAATGTGAAGGTTGTGTGTGAGTATAATAATAATGTCACAAAGATCTCCTAGATCTGACACATGTCTAGATCTAATATCCTATTATTATATATCAAAACTTGTAACCCTCTCAATCATGTGAACTAGTAAAGTTCGGCCCCATAATACAGGGCTTTAATTGTCGGGTTGAAATGTTTGCTTATTTTAATGTATTTTGATGAATTTCAACCGTCTAACTAAATTAAATATTATTATGTCATTGATATGATTGTTTCAAATATATATTTATTAAAGAGAAATACCACATTAGCTTCATTCTGAGTATTGCGGGGTTTCAATTATTGATGACATGTCACTTTATATGTTAGCTAAAAACTTTGGTTTCAATATATTAGTTAAAAAGAATAAAAACGTGAAAAAAAGCGAATAAAGGTAAATAACGGTATGGGATGTGACCACAAAAAGTTGTAATATATTTGTTGAAACCCAAAATGAAATAAATTGTAAAAAACCAATAATTAGCCTGTAGCTGAAAATTCGAACAGGATGTGACGTGGCAAAATTTGTAGCGTAGACGAATAATAACTTCTCGTGTTTATAAGGTACACATAATGGTACAAGATGTGGACACGAAAAAGTTGCAATATATTGGCTGCAAATCCCAAAGGAAAAAAATATGTGAAAAAACCATTAATTAATTAATTCGTATGTGCAGATCAATTCCACTTTGAACTTTGCCATCTAGAGACCGAAGATAATGCGATAAGCCAAAATCCGAATAGTAGCTCAGGGTAAGGTACACATAATGATACCGAACATGGACACAAAAAAGTTGCATATATTAATTGCAAACCCCAAAGAAAAAAAATGTGCAAAAAACCAATAATTAACCCGTAGTTAAAAATCCAATTGAAATGCGATATGGTAAAATTCGAATAGTAGTTTAAGGTGTAGCATGGATGAATAGTACTCACCTAGCTCGCCAAGCAGGCGAGTACTATTCACGCATACATTCTCATTAATGTACCATTATTAATGGATATGAATGACGTTAAGAAGATAAATAGTAAATGTAAAGCGGTAGATGTTTAATTATTTATATGGTATGAATCAAAAATTTTAATCCATGGATGTCATCCACTTAAATTTATCAATGTGTGACTAACTCCATTTATCCGATTTTTATATTGTATATTATTATATATATAAATGTATATGTGTTTAACACCTTTTATACTTTTGTTAAATGTAGAACTAAAAGCAAAAGTGGAACTAGCTTTGAATAAAGTAATAAAGTAAAACATATATGATAATATCTTAGATCTTAGGATCACATGGTCAACACTAGTGGATGTTAATAAGCCCATGCTAATATGGCGTCATGGGAGCCAAATCCTCGCCGTTCTCACGCCTCTAGTTTTACCACAAAATCGTGATCGTCGTGTCTTGGCCGTTCTCCACACCCTTACTTTTACTCTGCCATTTTGGAGGCATGTGTCAATGGAGACGGCGAGGATGGGAGAAAATAGGGGCCACGTACGTTTTGAAACCCTTACTTTTACTACTCTATTCTTCATGTTTTGAATTTTATGATATTTTTATACTTGTGTTAAATATATAAAATATGGGTTTTAATATTTCAAGAAGAGTTTAAATATGGGTTTTCCAACCTACCAACCCTAAACAAAAAAGCTAGACTGATGTTGTGAACTCTAGTCTTAATCTGCAAAAATGTCAATGGGAACGCCGCGAATTGGAGACATCAAATATGTACGCGTATAAGAGGCTCCCCAGTGGAAGGGACTCATCCACCAAAAACTAGTCCCAGTTAGCGCCACATCAGCAAAAAACACTCCAATGACTAATCCCCAAAATGTACCCAATGGACTCATCTACCAAAGACTAGTCTTGAAATGATACCATTGCATTCAAAAAAAAAAAAAAAAACACAAAGGTAAACATATAGTATAAAATTTTTCTAGCAGCAGAGGCACACATGCTACTAGTAGGAAACTAGTTAACAAAATAAAATAAGAAAGGATTCATAGCGCTTACTTGTAGACCACACAGCTTGCTTGGTCGTTGCACAATCAACATGAGTGTAGTACCAACACTTATCGCATTTGTAATACCATAAGCGATTTTCAAAGTATCCATTACATACTTTGCAACGGGGATTGAACCTAGCTATTCTTTCAAGGATCGGCAAGGAATAGGTAAGGGTGAGTGGATGAGAATGAGTAAAAATCTCACTGGTAGTGTCTTGTATCCGCAGCTTCTTGGGCAACAACGCACAATCTAGGTGGATCCAAAACTGAAAACAAGTGGTACAGTGGTAGAAGACCCCTTGGTGTTCATTACCACACGCATGACAGCTAGATACCATCGGTTTCAACATACGTTGGAGTTGGTGATCGGGGTGACTTGGGTGCTCCATCTTTTGTTTTGATAAGGTAGCACAAACATTGTCCATTACGAAGTCGCAGAGGGAACAATAATAGTAGTAAAATGAAGACTTACTCTGTATACGACGACATAAATCACATCTGCTTCCTATATACAAAGTATCCCGAATGCTAAGATGGTGGCCTGGATGATCATGTGATGGATGGTTTTCTAAGGTTTCAGGCAATTCTGCACAGAATTTGTGCATCGAGTAATGAGCACATTGCATGCACTTGTAGTAACACAACTGAAATGAATAGATTGGTTCCCTACACATCTTGCATTCTCCATAACTACTTTGGCCACGGGGTTCCTCCACAGATAATTCGTCTTCTTCATCTTCCTCTTCCTCTTCCTCTTCAGAGTCTTCATTTTTTTTGTTATGTTGCATATGGACAAGGTGGAGCAGATGATCATGATGGAAGTGCTTAAGTTTCTCCTCCATTGTAACTAATAAAGCTGATGATGAAATTTTTAAGAGATCGATTCTGCAAAAACACTACAAGAAAAGCATGTAAGCATACATTAATAACACAAGTAAAATATATATAACTAGATCTATACCCGGTCGTTGACCGGGTTATGAACAATAAATTTATATTTTAGAGTACGTGAAACATGTTCAACTTTGTATATAAAAATACCATAAATTGATAAAACTACAAATATTCAACTTTTATTAGTCTATAATATCGAGTAAAATAAATCACCTCTCCTGTATTTATTTTCCTTAAACTTTCTACATTTGAAAAACCAAAAAAAAAACTCTTTTTCTTTATTCACTAATTTAAACATCTTCATTTAATATACATATAATATAATACCTTTAATAAATAATTTTCAGGTGTAGATCCTTCAACACTTAAAATAACTACAATACCACCTTCAACATCAATTACTTTTACATTCAGCATCATTGTCGCCCCCATCACCGTCCCCCTGCCGCCCACACCACCGTCACTAACACAACCTCCGCCATCACTACCCCCACCGCCGTCACATTGTGCGGACATAAGTCTAGTAAGAATTAACATAAAGCATTGCAAAACCAAACTTAAGATAGTTGTAAACCCAAACCTTTTTGTAATTTCACAGTTCCAAGTCATTTTGTGCATTAATGTATGTATTTCTAATCCTTAGATAAATTGACACCAACAATGAATTTTGTTCCCTGATAAAAAGATAAAAATAGAAAAAATAATAGTCAAAATGAGCTATAATTCATCTATATTTGAGTTTTGACCAATTGTCCAAACTTGACAAGCCATTCGCATTGCCATGTCAAGGTTAGCCAGCTGAAAACAGGTCATGTATCATATTTCTTGCAAACATATACTATTTATTCTAGCATCATGAATTGGTGTAGCTTATTTCTTACAAATTTGACCAATCATTTTAACCAAAATATACCATGACATGCAAATTTTATACCATGCATGTCTGCAAGTTTGACTTCTAGCAAATCATATATTTACATCAAATTTTATACCATGCCTCCTAGCTCTATATAAACTTCTAAGTTAAATGGAAAGATATATTGTACAATAATGGTGAATTATATTTGTTTTATGCATCACAACAACCATCTATATATATCAATTAAATACAAATGTGCATCTAACTATTGTTATCAATCAAAATTTGTTCTTCCAACTATATTGGACGTAAAAAATAAATATAACAAAGAAATTAAGAATGTCATTGAAGCATCTTTGAAGTTTTTTTTTTTTTTTTTTTACCGATGGGTTAAAAACCCTAGTGGTACCGTACCCCTAAAAATGGGGACTTGCAAACCAAGTCTTCAGGGTTTTCACCGGCATATGCGTATATGCGGTAAACGCGCTGGGTACCAATAGGTACATAGCTCCAAAGGGTGGCCACCCACTTACCCCTTTTCTCCATCTTTGAAGTTTTACAATTTCCTTTTTACTGACAGTTTATTAATTTCAAATCTTAAGTAAATATATCCATGTAATTATATGAGGTTAAAAAGAAACAAACAAATGTATAAAATAAATTTAAAAAAAAAATATTGGAATATAAGAAATTAACATCTTAGATACATCAAAACTTCGATCCATTCACAATAAAATGGTTTAAAAGATTTAAAGCATTATTGGAATAAATAAGTAACATATTTTATTTGATAACATGAAAAGATGATAGTTTAGTCTTCATCTATTAGATGGAACATATTCATTTTCAGCTTCACTTGATTCATATTACGTTTGATCAATGGATATCATCATCATCATTATCTCGTATGGAATGACTAATATAAATATGGAGAAAACATAAATGAACTAACATGAATATGGAGAAAACATGAAGAGATATGAATATAAAACACTTTACTGATTATTATTTATTTTATTATTTTTTTTTGAAATTTTTGATGTATTAAAATGAAAAAAAAATTATTTGTGGTATTTGTAATGGTATAGAAAAATAATTTTAACATTTGTAAGGATTTTTTACTAATTAGAAACTTTGACTTTTGTTTATATGTATTAGGAGAAAAACTCCACTTTAGGGAACATGGTTTGATACGGGTAATTAGAACTTCAAAATAGTTGTGTCACAATTTTTATTGTATTTTTAATTAGGAAAGTGTTTTATTGTGTTAGCATGTTAATTAAATACATATTAGGTGTAAAAATATGTATATACCACATTATTAATTAGAAAATTGACTTCTTTTTAGTTGGAATAATTTGACTTTGAATTTAATGGGTCAAGATTAATTTGCTTGTAAATTTAGATGGCTTAGAGCATTTTGTGAAGTTGATTTTTTTTCTCTATGCTATGGTAGCCATATATATATATATAATAAAAGTGGTAACCGGTAACTTGTTTTGTATTCGGTTGCTTACATTGCATAACTCAAAAAACAAAGTTGGTTACACTACATAGCTAATCGAATAGTTGGTTACATTACATAACCTTTTGGTCATAGTTGGTTACACTCTCGTGCCATTATCCCTTTTGTTTTTATTATTTCTTTTTTATTAAAATAATTTGAAACCTACAAAAATCATATGTCTTTTAATGTTATTATACTGTCAACATTTTTTGACCAAAATATCCTGAACTTAATCAAATACTACGCATTTTTTAAACCAAACATTATCACAAACAATGGAAAAAAAAACTCAAACAATAAATGACTTAGAGATTTTATATATAATTACAGTTGTACAGATTAGTTTGTCGACAAGGATGGCATAATGGGTGAAATGTCTTTTTTTACTTCATATCGATGATTTTCTTTACTTTCCAATTTCCATTACTAACATATTTAATTATTTTTGTTTCAAATTAATGTTAAAGTCAAAACATTGGGTGTAATAACTAACTTGCCTAGATTAGTTTTTTCTTTTCAATGGTGAGGATTAGATTTTTAGTTTATTTTAAAGGGTTGAGATTAAAAGATAAATTATTTTTTTCTCTTGGCTATGGTAGCCATATATATATATATATAATTATTTCAATTGAAGCTACATATAATATAACTCTATAATTTGGACAAACATAAAAGGACACATGTAACATCCATGAATTTTGACCCGTTGACTTTAAGTATCATGTTATGAATTATAGTAGTTAATGATATCTTTAAATCCATCTTGTGGTTAAATGACTAATTGTATACTCAATGAGCCGGTTGACGGTGTGCTAGATGTAATGTCGTGGGTTTTGAACTAATTAGTTATGTTGACGGGTCAACCCATGGATCAAAGTCTTGACCCATGACCCACCTTAGTCAACCCAACCCCCACCCACCTTATCCTTTCCTTCCCTTATTCTTCTTATCTCTCTCTTCTTTACTCCCAAGAACACACTCTCCTTTCACTCTCTCTCTCTAATTTAATTCATAGTTCATGGAAATTCAAGCTTAGTTAATGCAAGAATAATAAATCTTATCACCATTTTAACTTCATATCAAAAACTTGGGTTCCAAAGTGTAAGAAATGACCTCATTTGAATCAAAATTCGGGTTTGAGGATTTGTGAAGCTTTTGGTAAGTAAATTCTACTCTATGACCTTCACTTCATGTTAGTAAATGTACCTATAGTTGTGCCAAAACATTTTCGGGTCACAAATCGGGTCAAAAGTCGAATTAGGGTTTGTCTAGGGTTAGTAATGGGTTAACCGAATTTGAACTTGAGTTGGTGTTTTGAAGAAAGATTTTAAAGTGGGTTTGGGTTATTCATGTGTAAACATGCTTAATTATGCTTCATATTGAGTTTTGATGCTTCACAAATCGATTTTGGGTGTCAAAAATGAGTTATGGGTTAGTTTTGGTGTGTTTAGGTCGAAATGGGTTGCTGAGGCTGAACTGGGTGAGCTGCTGCGCAGCTAGTTAAGCTGCTGCGCAGCTTCACAATTCTGTTTTTCAGCTGCTGCGCAGCTAGTTAAGCTGCTGCGCAGCTTCACGAGTCTGTTTTTCAGCTGCGGCGCAGCGATAAGTTGCGGCGCAGTTGGGGGCTTAAATCACTTAACTTTTTCCTAGCTTTAGTTCTAACATCCTAGGATCGTCCCGACCTTTCCGGAATGTACTCTTATGACCTTATTGGTGCCCTACACATGACAAACGAGTCGTTTAAAGTTGGGTGTCCTCTTTGGAACCTAATTCAAGACATTAACATAAACTAAATAAACATATAACTTATGTTTGAGAATGAGGCGACCTTGGGGCGACTTCATTTTGGTTACAAACTATTACATGACCTCCCTAACGACCATGTTGGGTCCCGAAAGTCTTTCAAAGCCATAAACTAAAGCTAAAACCTAGTTAGAGAATCGTCTTTGGTGAATAATGCATGTCTTGTAAACATTACTAGGTTGTGGACGCGTGGAGCACTATAATCACCTATAATCTCATCTTAATTCGATATTAGCCTCTTTTGCCAATCAAGGTGAGTTCGTATCTCCCTACTCTATTGAGATTCGGGCTGAAAAGTGTACATTGTGTGTTTATTTGTTTGAATTAATTGTTTGTTGATTGAATGATGATTGATGGATGAATCATTGAAATGTTTTGTGTATGTTGGTATTGAGAAAGGTTATATTTAGATTAGATGTACATACATGGAAGTCGACTTCGCGTTCAAAAGGTTTGAGATGTGGAGGGTTAGCCGCTGGTACACCCTGTATACAAACATCGAGGACTCTTTGAAAGCAAGCCCTCTCAAGTGTATGTATGTATAGTTTGATCATATTGTTGGTTATTGGATGTTGGATTGATGGATTGTTGGGCTTGCATTGTGTTGGTTGCTTTGAGATGATTTGGTTGTCTGTTGAGACAAATGTGTTTATCCAGGTATAGACGTATACACTGGTGTTGGTCATCCGGGTTATAGACGTATATTCGCCGACGTTTTTGAGATGCCACAATGGTCATGGTGATGACCTGTGAGTATCGTTGCATAGATGGCATAATGGCCCTACATATTATATGTATTTTGGTTTGGCATGCATATCATTCACATCATGGCATTGACATTGCATTGATTGTTCTTATACGTTTGTTATATAGTGATGCATTGGTTGGATGACGTGTAAGACTACTTGTATGTGATAATTGTTCTTGTTTTATGACATGTGGTTATGGTCGGTGGTTCATCTTGGGCCACCACTACGAACTCACCAACCTCGTGTTGACTTGTAGAACACTTTTCAGGTAATCAGGTGGTTCAAGGATGTGATGCATGATCTGGTGTAGCTTTTGGTTTCGGGCATGGACTTTATGGATCAAGGATTCATACGCCCACTTTTGGATTAATGCTTAGGATCGATAGCCATCTCTAGAATTCTCTTTTGTAAACTTTGATGGTCATTTGCTCCTTGTGCATTGTTTGAATATTTGACTTGTTGTGGATTCACCGAATTCATTAATGTCATTTAGTTGCCTACGATAATCCCTCCTTGTGCTATATGATTTCCGTAATATTTCGAGCCCTAGCTCGGGGTGTTACAGAATGGTGGCCCATGCCAGGTCGTAGAGAATTAGGTGGTTTGACCTAGACTACGGCTTAAGTTAAAACTCTTCATATAGCATGCATGGCTAGGAATTTTGTGTGCAACTTGATTTTGTGAACCCTAGAAAGTGTACATTGGGAGTTCGTAGTTGAGACCAATTATGTGATGAATTGAGTACGATATGGTTTTGGTTTGAGTTTGATTGTGATTGAGATGGATTGTTGTTTGATAATAGTTGTTGATTTAGGGCGAGGTGAAGTTATGGCGTTAACTTGATGTAACATTGTGGCAACCCTAAAAGAGCGTGATCAACTATTTTATGGTCACCCGATGTTATAGCAATTTAATGACATCACGGGTTGCGCACGCTTGGTTTAAAGCATAATAAGGAATCGATATGCTTTTTGGGAAGTTGATTGAGTGGAGGGTTAGCCGCCGGTACACCCTGTACACAAACTCGATCAGTAACTAGAAAGCATATTGGATTCGGATTATACTTTGAACCATCCGTGCTAGATTATAGGATTGTATGATAAATGATTGTAGTGAGCTCAGTATGGTAAGTAATAATTTCTCCCTAGAAATCTATCGCTTTTGCCTTAGCTTAATGGTATGAAATGTGTATGTTATGTCGACTTGAGGGCATTGACAACTTGTGTGACTAACATGTGAGTATTGAGACTAACTTTCGGGTCAACGCCTTGCTTGTTTTATAGAAATGGTAAGACCAAGAAGAGCTGGAACTAACTATAGGGCTAACTCGGAAGAACCTCAACCGGAAGCTCAACCGGAAGTGCAAGGAGGTAGAGGTAGGGGCCGGGGTGGTAGAGGTCGTGGTGGAGGACGAGGTAGGGGCCGAGGTAGGGGTCGTGGTGAGGCTCCCAGGCCTAACTTGGCGGATGTGATTGCTCAAACGGTCTCCAATATCATGCCGACTATTGTTGCCCAAGTCCAAGCAACTCTTGATGGGAACAATGGGGTACAACCTAATGAGCATCAAAACGTTGGAAACCCGGAAAATGTGAATGATGAGGGTGCTCAACCTCATGTTGTAGTAGAAGAAGAAGAAGAAGAAGAACTCGAAAGAGCGGATAACTATAGGGCTAGGTATAACCAACACGGAGTGTACCGCCAAGGTTGTCAATTCAAAGATTTCAAGAATTGTGGGGCACCGGAGTTTGATGGGTTGGGTGGGCCCGTGGAATGTATAAAATGGTTTGAGAGGATTGAAGCGGTGATTGAAAGGAGTCATTGTACTTATGATGACCGAATTTATTATGCCTCCGGTATGTTCAAGGAGGATGCTTTAAGTTGGTGGAACCAAGAGAAGGCCTTGGGTCGGGCCCACAATTTGGAATGGGCCGACTTCAAGAACAAAGTGAAAGAGAAATTTTGCCCACCTTATGAGCTCCAAAACTTGACCATCGAGTTTGTCCATCTCAAAATGGACGGGGCCGACTACAAGGGCTATGTTAGACGATTCCAAGAGTTGTCTACCCTTGTTCCTCACCTAGTGAGCACCGAGTCTCGGGCCATTGAGAAGTTTGTTTTGGGTTTGACTCCACAAGTTCGTTCTCTCATCAATCCGGTCATGCCTACTTCCATGGTCGAGGCTATTAACCGTGCCGGTAGTGTTACCGAAGACTTGTTAAGAAGTGGAGTTTTGAGTAAATCATCATCGTTATCATCAAAAAGAAAGGAGGTTGGGGAAACAAGTGGTCCAAGGAAGATGGGGAGGTTTGACTCCAAGAATGCTAATCGGGGTAGGGTGATGGCGGCGGTGGAGCCGGTGAAGAAGCCTTATGTGGGGCCCCACCCACATTGTGGAAGATGCAATAGACACCACCCCGCCAATGTTCAATGTGGGGCATGCTTTAATTGTAACCGTTTGGGGCATATGGCGAAAGAATGTAGGGCACCAAGGGGGGGTACGGGTCCGCTCAATGTAGCTCCTATTCAAGCTCTTCCTCCTCAAGGCAATCAAAGAAGAGGCGAATGTTATGTGTGCGGTAGCCCAAATCATTACCGTAACAATTGTCCTCAATGGGTGGGACAACAAGTTCAAGTGGCCGTTCACCCCAATCAACTACAAATTGCCGGACCTAACCAAAACCGGGGACAACAAGGTCACCAAGTGCAACCCCGTGGCCGAGCCTTTGCGGTCAATGCAAATGAGGCCCGTAATGATCCCAATGTTGTTGCAGGTACCTTTCTTCTTAATGGTCATTATGCAACGGTTTTATTTGATTCTGGAGCCGATTATAGTTTTGTGTCCTCTCGCTTTATTCCTTTGATTGATGTGCATCCGTGTGCCCTAAACTATGTACTCGATATAGAAACGGTAAATGGCACCTTAGCAAAACTTAGTCAAATACTTCGTGATTGTATTTTGACTCTAAACGACATCGAATTCTACATCGACCTTATGCCTTTTGAAATCGGTAGCTTTGACGTTATTGTGGGAATGGATTGGTTAACGGCGGTAAATGCAACTATTGATTGTGGGGAGAGAGTTGTTAAAATACCGTTGTCTAGCGGTAAGATTCTTAGAGTTCAAGGTGAAACTTCCGATTCTCTAAATTCTAAAGTCTTTAGTGCTACCATCTCAAAGGTAGAATTGAAGACTGTTCCTATTGTTTGTGAATTCTCTGATGTTTTTCCGGAAGAATTACCGGGATTACCCCCATCTCGTGAACTTGACTTTCGTATCAATCTTATTCCGGGAGCCGCACCCGTGGCAAAAGCTCCTTATAGACTTGCCCTCACTGAAATGCAAGAACTCGAAGCTCAACTTAAGGAACTTCAAGAGAAAGGTTTCATCCGTCCTAGTCAATCTCCTTGGGGTGCTCCCATTCTCTTTGTCAAGAAGAAAGACGGGTCGTTTAGAATGTGTATAGACTATCGGGAGTTGAATAAGCTTACGGTGAAGAATCGATATCCTCTCCCTCGAATCGATGACCTCTTTGACCGACTTCAAGGTGCCAAGCACTTTTCCAAAATCGATCTCCGCTCGGGTTATCATCAACTCCGGGTTCATGATGATGACATTCATAAAACGGCTTTCCGAACTCGGTATGGGCACTTTGAATTCACCGTTATGCCTTTCGGGTTGACCAATGCACCAGCAGTATTCATGGATTTGATGAACCGGGTGTGTCGCCCTTTCTTGGACAAGTCCGTCATTGTCTTTATTGACGACATACTTGTTTATTCTAAAACGAAGGAAGAACATGCCGAACACTTGCGAGAAGTACTCGAGTTGTTAAGAAAGGAGAAATTGTATGCTAAATTCTCCAAGTGTGAGTTTTGGTTGGAGAAGGTTCACTTCCTTGGTCACATGGTAAGCAAAGACGGTATTCACGTTGACCCAAGTAAGATCGAAGCGGTTAAGAATTGGAGGAGACCCGAAACACCTTCCGAAATCCGTCAATTCCTTGGATTGGCGGGTTACTATAGAAGATTTATCGAAAATTTCTCCCGCATTGCACAACCTCTTACACTCTTGACTCAAAAAGAACGGAAATTCGAATGGGGCAATAGACAAGAACAAGCCTTTCAAACTCTTAAGAACATGTTGTGTGAAGCACCCATTCTAACCCTTCCCGATGGAGTTGAAGATTTTGTAGTATATTGTGATGCTTCGGGGCAAGGATTGGGTTGTGTCCTTATGCAAAGGGGCAAAGTTATTGCATACGCCTCCCGCCAATTGAAGGTGCACGAGAAGAACTATCCGACACACGACTTAGAATTGGGAGCGGTAGTATTTGCTTTGAAGTGTTGGAGGCATTATCTCTATGGCACCAAGTGCGTGATTTATACCGATCACAAAAGCCTACAACACATTTTTAATCAAAGTGAATTGAACATGAGACAAAGACGTTGGCTTGAACTCCTTAGTGACTATGATTGTGACATCCGTTATCATCCGGGTAAGGCCAATGTGGTAGCCGATGCCTTGAGCCGGAAGGAACGAGTTAAACCAAGACGTGCTAGGGTTATGAGCCTCACGGTAGGACCAAACATTCGCGATCAAATCATTGCGGCTCAAGTACAAGCCACTCGACCAGAAAACTTTGGTAATGAGAATTTGGATGGTATGGAGCAACAATTCGATAGGAAGAGTGATAATGGGCTCTATTTAGTTGGAAGGCTCTGGGTTCCCATTTTCGGCAATCTAAGAACTCTTCTCATGCATGAAGCTCATCGATCACCTTATTCGGTCCACCCGGGTCGGATAAGATGTATTTTGATTTAAGAGATTTCTATTGGTGGCCGGGTATGAAGCGAGATGTGGCTAGGTATGTGAGTGAGTGCCTTACTTGCTTACAAGTGAAAGCCGATCATAAGAAGCCACCCGGATTATTAGTGCAACCCGAGGCCCCCGAATGGAAATGGGAACACATTGCAATGGACTTCATAACGAAGTTACCGAAGACAAGAAGTGGTCGCGATACAATTTGGGTGATAGTTGATCGGTTAACGAAGTCGGCTCATTTCGTGGCCATTCGTGAAACCGATGGTGTTGACACCTTAGCTCGTTTGTACATCAAGGAAGTGGTGTCTAAACATGGAGTTCCGGTTTCTATCATCTCCGATAGAGATTCCCGGTATAACTCGAATTTATGGAGGGCCTTTCATCGTGCAATGGGTACGCGACTAAATATGAGCACGGCGTTTCATCCTCAAACGGATGGGCAAACCGAAAGAACAATACAAACGCTTGAAGATATGTTAAGGGCATGTGCCATTGATTTTAGTGGGAGTTGGGAAGATCACTTGCCTTTGGTGGAATTTTCATACAACAATAGTTATCATGCCACCATCCAAATGGCGCCTTTTAGAGCTTTATATGGTAGGGTTTGCCGATCTCCCCTAGCTTGGGCGGAGATCGGTGAAAGCCAACTCATTGGACCGGAGATTGTGGTGGAAACAACAAAGGTGATCTACCAAATCAAGGAGAGATTGCAATTGGCCCGTGAAAGACAAAAGAAGTATGCCGATGTGAGGCGGCGACCGCTAGAGTTTGAAGCGGGGGATTATGTATTGTTGAAGGTGTCGCCCTGGAAGGGTGTTATCCGTTTTGTGAAGAGAGGCAAACTCGGGCCAAGGTATATCGGTCCTTTTAAGATTATTGAACGGGTTGGGAAGGTTGCTTATCGGTTGGAATTGCCACAAGAACTTGGGGGAGTACATGATGTCTTCCACATTTGCAACCTACGCAAATGCTTGGCGGACCCGACACAACATGTGCCTATGAATGAAATTCGGGTGGATAAGAATTTAAATTTTGTGGAGGAGCCGGTAGAGATCTTGGACCGTCAAACCAAAAAGCTCAAGAACAAGCATTATACCATTGTTAAGGTTAGATGGAATGCTAGACGCGGAGCCGAGTTCACTTGGGAGCGTGAGGATCATATGAAGTCCAAGTACCCGGATTTGTTTAATAATTAGTGTTTTATTAGATTTCGGGACGAAATCCTTTTATCGGGGGAATAATGTAACATCCATGAATTTTGACCCGTTGACTTTAAGTATCATGTTATGAATTATAGTAGTTAATGATATCTTTAAATCCATCTTGTGGTTAAATGACTAATTGTATACTCAATGAGCCGGTTGACGGTGTGCTAGATGTAATGTCGTGGGTTTTGAACTAATTAGTTATGTTGACGGGTCAACCCATGGATCAAAGTCTTGACCCATGACCCACCTTAGTCAACCCAACCCCCACCCACCTTATCCTTTCCTTCCCTTATTCTTCTTATCTCTCTCTTCTTTACTCCCAAGAACACACTCTCCTTTCACTCTCTCTCTCTAATTTAATTCATAGTTCATGGAAATTCAAGCTTAGTTAATGCAAGAATAATAAATCTTATCACCATTTTAACTTCATATCAAAAACTTGGGTTCCAAAGTGTAAGAAATGACCTCATTTGAATCAAAATTCGGGTTTGAGGATTTGTGAAGCTTTTGGTAAGTAAATTCTACTCTATGACCTTCACTTCATGTTAGTAAATGTACCTATAGTTGTGCCAAAACATTTTCGGGTCACAAATCGGGTCAAAAGTCGAATTAGGGTTTGTCTAGGGTTAGTAATGGGTTAACCGAATTTGAACTTGAGTTGGTGTTTTGAAGAAAGATTTTAAAGTGGGTTTGGGTTATTCATGTGTAAACATGCTTAATTATGCTTCATATTGAGTTTTGATGCTTCACAAATCGATTTTGGGTGTCAAAAATGAGTTATGGGTTAGTTTTGGTGTGTTTAGGTCGAAATGGGTTGCTGAGGCTGAACTGGGTGAGCTGCTGCGCAGCTAGTTAAGCTGCTGCGCAGCTTCACAATTCTGTTTTTCAGCTGCTGCGCAGCTAGTTAAGCTGCTGCGCAGCTTCACGAGTCTGTTTTTCAGCTGCGGCGCAGCGATAAGTTGCGGCGCAGTTGGGGGCTTAAATCACTTAACTTTTTCCTAGCTTTAGTTCTAACATCCTAGGATCGTCCCGACCTTTCCGGAATGTACTCTTATGACCTTATTGGTGCCCTACACATGACAAACGAGTCGTTTAAAGTTGGGTGTCCTCTTTGGAACCTAATTCAAGACATTAACATAAACTAAATAAACATATAACTTATGTTTGAGAATGAGGCGACCTTGGGGCGACTTCATTTTGGTTACAAACTATTACATGACCTCCCTAACGACCATGTTGGGTCCCGAAAGTCTTTCAAAGCCATAAACTAAAGCTAAAACCTAGTTAGAGAATCGTCTTTGGTGAATAATGCATGTCTTGTAAACATTACTAGGTTGTGGACGCGTGGAGCACTATAATCACCTATAATCTCATCTTAATTCGATATTAGCCTCTTTTGCCAATCAAGGTGAGTTCGTATCTCCCTACTCTATTGAGATTCGGGCTGAAAAGTGTACATTGTGTGTTTATTTGTTTGAATTAATTGTTTGTTGATTGAATGATGATTGATGGATGAATCATTGAAATGTTTTGTGTATGTTGGTATTGAGAAAGGTTATATTTAGATTAGATGTACATACATGGAAGTCGACTTCGCGTTCAAAAGGTTTGAGATGTGGAGGGTTAGCCGCTGGTACACCCTGTATACAAACATCGAGGACTCTTTGAAAGCAAGCCCTCTCAAGTGTATGTATGTATAGTTTGATCATATTGTTGGTTATTGGATGTTGGATTGATGGATTGTTGGGCTTGCATTGTGTTGGTTGCTTTGAGATGATTTGGTTGTCTGTTGAGACAAATGTGTTTATCCAGGTATAGACGTATACACTGGTGTTGGTCATCCGGGTTATAGACGTATATTCGCCGACGTTTTTGAGATGCCACAATGGTCATGGTGATGACCTGTGAGTATCGTTGCATAGATGGCATAATAGCCCTACATATTATATGTATTTTGGTTTGGCATGCATATCATTCACATCATGGCATTGACATTGCATTGATTGTTCTTATACGTTTGTTATATAGTGATGCATTGGTTGGATGACGTGTAAGACTACTTGTATGTGATAATTGTTCTTGTTTTTATGACATGTGGTTATGGTCGGTGGTTCATCTTGGGCCACCACTACGAACTCACCAACCTCGTGTTGACTTGTAGAACACTTTTCAGGTAATCAGGTGGTTCAAGGATGTGATGCATGATCTGGTGTAGCTTTTGGTTTCGGGCATGGACTTTATGGATCAAGGATTCATACGCCCACTTTTGGATTAATGCTTAGGATCGATAGCCATCTCTAGAATTCTCTTTTGTAAACTTTGATGGTCATTTGCTCCTTGTGCATTGTTTGAATATTTGACTTGTTGTGGATTCACCGAATTTATTAATGTCATTTAGTTGCCTACGATAATCCCTCCTTGTGCTATATGATTTCCGTAATATTTCGAGCCCTAGCTCGGGGTGTTACAACACACCTTATTATATATTGTAAATGAAACGCACGTATTTCTCGAAGTTGCACGATTGGTGATATATATATATATATATATATTGGTGATATATATATATATATTATATACATTGCGAAAACTATTAAACGAAAATGAGAATGGAATGAACAAGGATAAGAATATGTTTAGTTACACGAAAAGAATATGAACATGCATTAAGAAATGACCCCGATTCTTCAAAAGGCACATTATTTCTTACTTTAGAGCATTGTTTTATTCCATTCTTGGATTGAATGCAAAGCAAGATAAAGGGAGATGATTTTTTCCCTTATGATTTTACTTGTTATACTACAAATTATTTTTAATAACCATTTTTCCCTTATTATTTATTAAGACCTTTTGCCTTTAGTGATAAATTTCAACTCTTTTAATTTTGCCCAACTCCTTTTCTTGTTTAAATCCTGCCGTACGTAGTCCGCACGTCAACATGTATCTTATAGGATGTATATATGCATTACGATTGAAACATTTATTTTATATTGAAAATTAGAAATTGCATTTCATGTTTAATTTTTGAGTTAAGTCACTGGATGAACAATGTATTTTCCCTCATTTCCATAGTTGCCCATTGAACTGGATTGTTGATATTTATCACCCATACTTTTCATCAGGTCAACATTTGATCAACCATGTAAAAATTAGAAAAGTATGTGGATGATGTATATTAATAATTCAGTTCAATGATCAACTATGTAAATGAGGAAAAGTACATTAGTCATCAAGTTCAATGGGCAATTAAATAGACATTAACCTGTTATAGCAGGTCATCAAGTCAGCAGTTGGTCAACCATGTAAAAAATTAAAAAAGTACATTGTTTTTAAGTTAATGAACAATGTACTTTAAAAATCAGTGACTTAACCGTTAATTTTTAGTTAATGATTAAGCACAACTTTCTTTTTGAATCAATTGTTCAATGGTTTTTTTTTTAAATAACTTGTTGATAATTTAAAAAATTAACACGCACACTAATGAGTGATGGCTAACTGTTTTTTTCTAGTTGTAACACGATTATTGATGAAGTAAAAATTCATAGTAATATACTATTATAAGCATAATGAAAGTAACAATTTTGATGTAACAAAACTAATTTAACTTACCATTCGTAATGTTAATAATATACCTTTTTTGTATTATACCTTTAATTGTGACATAGATTTTAACACAAAGGAGTAAGGTAACACACGTGGAAAAATCAAATAATTAAAAGAGTTAAAATTTATCAAGTCAAAAATTTTTTAAATAAATGTTAGGGCAAAATTGTCATTAAAAAAGATTTGTAGTATAACAAGTAAAATAGTAAATAAAAGGATCACCTCCGTCCCTAAGATAAACTTTTGTAATCTTCAACCCATTGCATTATTTTACCGTATCTTTTTATTTATTTTCAAAACTTTGCTATATATGCGAATGAGTTCCGTCATATTGTCTTATGATAACTTACTTATCTTAATACGAACTTTTCGTGTTTACAACATCATTGTAACTAAGTGATTTAGTTAAGCTAGCTAAATATGGAAAGAAGTTAGAAAACGTGTATTCTTATACAACACTAACTTTAAGTTTGGACCTACAATTATGGGGGTCAAACTTAATTTGATCTTTCTGCGCCACCATTCCTAAAAAAAAATGCATAGTGAGTGAGTATGGAAATATGTGATTTCAACTCAAATTTACGAAGTGTTTATATGTTGACTCAAATTAACAACCAAATCACTGATGAAACTTGTAAAGGACAACATCAAATTACGTGGCACTTCAGCAATTGCATTTGTATTTTACTTAAATTTACCATGTGTTTGCTTGAGATTGAGATTCTCTAAAGTTAAGGGAATGATATATCTACAACATATTTTAGCCATCTATAAAATACATATTTTACTGCACAGTGTACAACTGTATAAAACATGCACTGTCAGGGCCGTCCCTGAAGATTCATAGATATTGGCCGAGCGTCAAAAAAAGACCCATAAGCTAAACGCAACAAATTTTATTATATCTATGGTTAATTGTATTAAATATTAAACTTTTTTCTTATAATAATTAATAACTAATAAAGTTAAACATTAATAAGGTTAATTAATTATTATCTCCATAAAATACAAATATTACCTGCAACTTAAAAGCAAAGTAGGGACAAAAGACAATTTGTGTGATGATCAGATGATGTGATCACTTTGACAGAGGCACAGAGCACCGCTTGACTGTTTGAGAATTGTCGAATTGAGTTGACTGCGTAGGTTTTTTTTTTTTTATAAAGCCGGTATAAATTTTAATTATATATATATATAATATAAAAAAAAAAATCGGGTCCCCTAAAAAACCGGGCCTCGGCCCGTCGCCCACTTTGCCCCCCTTGTAGACCGGCCTGTGCACTGTTGTAGATAACTAAAATTTGTTGTAGATATATCACTCCCCCTAAAGTTATAGTAACTTTATAGATAAAGTTAGGATAATCATAACCTTTGAATTAAAATAGAAACTAATCAATAGAAGACCAATATACTTTTCCTTTTATACATGGTTGTCTAATAAACTAAAATATTGATGTGTATCACCCACAAACTAGTAAATTTTGTAAATGGTTGGCCAAAACTACCTGCTATAACCGGTTATATTCTATTGAGCTGACATGCAGCTTAGCTGGTCATGACGTGGCAACTTATCTGTTAAATGTATTTTTTCTTTTGTATATGGTTGCTCAATTTACTTTTTAATTGATGTGTATCACCCAGAAACTTGTAAATTTTGACATGGTTGACCAAACACCTGTTGTAGCTGGTAGAAATGGTGAAAATACTTTTCTCATTATTAACATTAACAATATGGATATTTAGTCTGTGTTATACTGATGACATAGATTTTAATGATCCAATATTTTTCACCAAATACACACATGGTCTCATATTTATTAACTCAACAACCACAGGATGAAAGAGACGTGGTTGGCTGTTTCATCCCGCCGTTTGTTTCATCAGCAGGATAAAATAGCCAGCCAGGTCTGTTTCATCTGTTAGTTGTTTTATTTAAAAAAACACGAGACCACGCCTGTATTGGGTGAAAAAGGTTAGTTTATTAGGATCCATGTTATCAGTATAATATACACCTAATATCCATATTATTAATTTAAATAATAATAATAAAAAGTTTTGGTCAATCATGTATAATGCACACCTGTTACCCATATTATTAATTTAACGACTATAATATGTGTTTTTGGTCAACCATGTACAAAATTTACAAGTTTGTGGGTGATACACATCAATAAAAAAAAAAATTAGGCACCCATGTACAAAAGAAAAAGTACATTTAACATGTAAGTTATCACGTCATGACCAGCTAAGTTCCTACGTCAGCTCAATAAAGTGTAACCGGCTACAGCAGGTCATTTTGGTCTAACCATGTACAAAATGTACAAGTTTTGGGTGATACACATCAACATAGTTTATTGGGTAACTATGTACAAAAGGAAAAGTACATTGGTTTTCAGTGATTAATTTCATTAAAGTAAAGGTTAAGATTCAAAAATAATTTTTAATCATAACTATTGATTTTAATCCAATGGTCCATATCCGTCAAGTTTAAATATAAAATATTTAAAGTTCATGTTAACTTTAGAAGATTTCAATCCTCTTTGTCGTAGTTGTTTAGTTTTTATATATTTATTTTTTGTTTGAACGACTATTTTGGTTATTTGTTCCTAGTTTTGAAGTAGCAATTATTTTTTATTGGGTTTTGGGTATAAACTAGCAGTTATTTTTTATTGGGTTTTAGTATACCCACGTTCTAGTTATGTGAGGCTTTGTATATAAGGTGGTCTTTTGTTTTTTATTATGTAATCAGAATTTAATTAGAAACATTTAGGGGGAGGGAGCTCAAAGGTTCAACCTTCTCATCTCCCTTCAAATACTTAATCAAATTACTCCACTTCATTTTAACCTCTCTAACCTTTTTTCAACCTTAACTCTCAACCTTTTCTTTAAAATTTCATTATTTATCCTTAATATTAATGATTTTGCATTATAAACCCTTTAAAAATATAATTAAACAAAACAAAATTACACCTTAATTAATAACAATCTGTATATATATGTAAACAAAACAGAAAACCTAAATCTATATATATATCATTCGTATATATATGTAAACAAAACAGAAAAACTAAATTTATATCTAGCAATTCATATAATCTTGAACAAAACAATGTATATATATATATATCGTATATATATGTATCACTCTTCACAGATTATATATATGTTCCAAAATACAGAATTTCATCATCAATTCGTTCAGGGACGGAGTCAGAAATTTTTTTGTGAGAGGGCAAATTTAAAAGTCTTTTATTATATTTATTAGAGTCATCTTTGAGTGGAAAAAATTTTTTAAACAAAAGTTAACTCTCACCAGAGAATTAGAAAAAATGAACCCTTAAAATAATTTCGTCTGGGTGCCAGTTATGAGAACATCTATCTTAAACTTGAACATTGGTTTTTTCAATTTTAGAGCATGTGATAACGGAGGAGTTACGTTATATTAAACAACATAAATAAGTACATCGAAATCAATGATTTACAATTTAGCCTCTACATAAATTTTGACCTGACTATTATGATTACTATTATATAATAACTTGAAAATAAAATAACATTTTCATATACAACTATACTATTTATCAATGTATGATACAATTACCCAAACAAATAAAACACTTTCTTCAACTTCGTTAAAAATCAAAATAACTGAAGATTTTTACTTTACCAATAAAAGATTTTATGTCAAAACTAATGCTTCCAACATAAGTAACATACTTTCAAAGAAAAGGCTTATGGCAACGATGATGACATTTGTATGTATAATGTATTTTCTGTTTATTATTATTATTTAGGAACAAAACTACAAATATATCTTTAAGAAATTACATTGTACCAAAATTGAAATGGGGCAGTTGCCCACACTGCCTCCATTGTAGAGCCATCCCTGAATTCGTCTATATATCAATATGTATGTATATCAAATACGCATACATGTATCAATCGTAATCTATATATCAATCTATCAATCTATCAATGTATATATCAATTGTGTATGCATATATATGAATCGTGTATATATATATATATATATATATTATCAATGGAGGTTTCAGCTTTTTTCCAACAAAAATAGTCCCTCAAGTTCGAAAAAGATGCAGTTTGAACCCCTAAAATGGTAACTTGAATGTTTCACTTCACCCCCTTCTAACAGTCCACGTGAGCAGCCCTCATCCAACCTTCAGCGAGCTTTGATCTCGCCCTCCCTCCATCTCGCTCCAACTCGCTGCAGTGGTAGCCAAATCTCTCCATCTCTCTTCCATCTCGCAACGAGCTCGCGGTCGACTCCCTCCCCCCTTGAAAGCCACAATGTATAAGTGCGAGTGTATAATTCATGTTGATTAGTTAGCCCACGCTAAGTCGCTAACAACTGACATGTGCTACTGCTACCTGAGTACCATTAAATTTATAAATTTATATGGTATATGTACCATATGTATATATGTGATGTAATATTACAAATGCAGTTTTGAGATCGGTAATTAATGAGGTTCGGGGAATTATGTCGGTACCAAAGCAGTTTCAAACCGGCAGGCCGCGTTAGTAATCCTCAAACCGATTCCCAAGTGTTAGATAGTGTTACATTAGTGTCTTGCTAATTTCTTACACGATTTATTCAATTATGCAGGTTAATTATATACAATGAACCTGCCGAAAGTTTTTTCACACAATAAAAAAAATGTACAAGTTACATATATACCCAAATAATAAAAATAAAATTACACGGTTCGTTATTATACACAAATATTGTACTGAGATGTTAATACTTTGGTGTTGAAACGAGTGGTATCATCCCTTTATGTGACGATATCGGTCTGTAAATGAAGGTTGCAGGTTACATAGTTAAAACTTGTCAAAGGTAAATAGAGAAATCATATCTTGTAATCCATGTGAGCACCCTCATGTATGCCTAGGATAGATTTCAAACTTAAATTTCTTGTGAGAAAACAAGTCTCCTTACTATTAAACTATATAGTGGTGGTTACAACAACAACAACGGAACCCAATCTCGACAAAAACGGGATATGGGAGAGGTATAATTTAGAGAGGTTCTTCCTGAAGGACCTCCTATATGATATTTAACCCTTATAAAAAAAATTCTCAACGATAAAATGAAATCAAAAACCGAAAAAAAGAAACCGAGATTTCTTAATCTCATATGCATAGAGAAAACTAATTGGTGAAGGACTCATGGTTATCTTACGCATAAACATTAGGGGTAAGATTGGGTCGGTTTTGGCCCAAAACCAAAAACCGAACCGAAACTTTTGTTTTTGAAAACCATAAACCATTGGATTCGGTTTTGATTCGGTTTGGTTTGTCGGTTCCCAGTAACCGATTTTCTTTTCTTTTTTTAATATCTGCTTTATTATATAGTGTTAACTAACAAAATGTTTATTATGTAGTAAACTTTTATGAAGTTTAAAGAAGCTAGTGTAACGCCCCATAAATTATGACTTTTTTTTTACTCTAATATCTTTCATATAAAAAAAACTCAAGTATCATTTATAAAATAACAACCCAAGTATCATTTATATACTCTTTTAAGGATATTAAAAACATTTTAAACATATATAAAGGACACACAATAAGACCCGAATTCAAAACGAAGAACACGTGAAAAATTATAACCAGCCGTAAATTTATGGCTGTCGGGCGTAAAATTATGGCCTAAAATATATCTGACCGTAAAAAGAAACCGTAAATTTATGGCTTAATATATAACTAGCCTTAAAAACCTACCGTAATTCGCTCCTAGATTATTTTTGCACCTGTTTTGACACACGGAATTTTTATAAAGGACCGTAAATTTATGGTCCGAGCCGTAAATTTACGGGCAGGCCTACACATAAGATTTTTGACATTTTGACACTTCTAAGCCATTCCGTAACCAAAAACTCATTTCAAACTTCACAAACCTAGGGATTTTAAGATATAAACATAATAAACGTATAAAACCTGTTCAACCTTCTTTTGAGCCAAAATACTACCAAACGGGCCATTAACCCGAATGACTAGTTTCCACACTTTACACTTACATATCATAGTCATTTCTTCAAACCATTACACAAAACACTTCCATAACATGAAATATTATATTTACAACTATGACACAAATTAAACGACGCTAATCCACATGAAAGACGCCTTAGACACACACCAACCCAAAATAACAACATAGTAATACACAAAATATAACTCGGACGAGTTGGCGTGTTCAACAGCTCATGAAAAGAGATATCTAACCCCAAGAGTTCAAAAGAGTGCACTTCAAGTGCTACTACCTCAAGCAAGTCTTGTATTCCACATTCTTCTTCCCGCTATCACTAGGTTCACCTAAAAATAAGCAAGGGATTAGTCAGTATAGTAATATGCATACAAATAACATGGCAACTCATAGAAATCATTAGAATCGCTAATGCCGCTCAGGTCTTACATAACGTTCTAATGCCTTATAACTCTAATATGGAACCATACTATACCACAAACACTTGAGTCGTCACCCAAGGCTTATGGCCTCAACTCATAAAATCTCATAAGCTCATCAGTTAGTATAGTTAACATGATTTGTTACCAAATCATGTTAACCCGCCATTTTACTTGCACATATATATCTATACTCACCTTGGCCACAAATCATAAACAAGTTACAATCAAATTTATCTCCTCAAGTATGCACCTATCAAATTCACCATAATCTTATTAGTTACTATCTCACTTCAAGCCTATCTCAATGTATCTCTTGATTATCAGTGTTTGGCTCAACTCATTTATAAATTACACATTCAATTTATCCACCATCAAAACATTAACTTTAATAAGTAAAGAACTTCACTAGTTAATCTCATGAAAACAACTTAGCCAAACACCATCAAGAAAAATAATTTATCTAAAAAATATACCCAATTTGGGTGATGTTAATAAGATAACAATAGCTATAGCTTTTCCCATATATTTATATCTTTCTTATTTTTACGCACTAACACTAAGGCTAGAACGATTTTCCACATTTCACAATTTACTTTAACATTAGGTAGATTCATTACCTAACTAATCCCACATCTACTTTAACGTTTAATCCCACTAACGTGCACAACTCTTAATATTTCTTAAGTGTATCTAGTGAACTAGACATTTCATACTTAAGTCCCACATATAAGTCATCACATATCAACATCAAGGCATATCAACGACATTATCAACAACACACATCTTACACATATCATAGCAACGTCATTATAAGCATCATATTTCATATGCACATATATACTTCTACTTTAAACGTTATTTTATCAACATAAATCATTTCAACATGCATATATTCCCACATAACCTCCTGCATAACCCGGAAAACCCAACACACATATGATAATCCGATTAAGAGGTTAATTAAAGAAAACCACATTTTGTTGTGCCTCCAGCGTGAGAAAACTCATGTATCTTACCTAATGACGAGCACAACGATCAATAAGCAACTTTAAAGTATCTTGTTCGAGTTCCCGACTACCTATAACACACATATAATCGACATGTAACATAAACGGGACCTTAAAGAACATCTCCAAGCTCCCTAAACATCAACATAACTTATATCTAAGGTCTATGGGTCAAATGAGCACTAAAACAAGCCTAAACGACCACTAGACTTGCAAGTGCGTCGCACCCCCCATTAGTGCATCGCACCAAACAAACAGAAAACTCAAACCCAGCCCAGGTGCACCGCACCTCGGGTGCCGACCAGCAAAACCTTTTTTTGTTTTTCTTTAATCTCCTTCCAAACAGTTCCTAAACCTCCACCACGAATTACACCCATTAAATTGACATCAAATAGGTCACAATTAAGCATTTGAAAACATCAATTAATCTAAAAGAATCCCTCTTTTTGATCATCAAAACGACTCGAAACCGCAATGTTTGATTCAAAAACCCAATTGAACACACATGGATCTAATTAAACACCTGGGATTCACTTATTTACATATAAACAACATTATTCAACATTAAAGTTTGCATCTTGACATAGTTAATCAACTCTATTAATGATTTTACTCATGAAAACGTCGTTTTCAACCGGAAACATCAACTTCCAACAACCCCAACCCTCAAGGTCGAATCTACAGGGACAAAACCTACTTTAAAACTTAATCAACAATGAATTGATGATATAATACATGTAGGGTTGTTCAATGGACCGAAAACCAAGCAAAAACCCTTCCGAAATCCCCCGAAATCGACTATAACTTGAAGAATTGACCTAGGGTTTTGTGTGAAAGACTTTTTTAGGGTTTTAATCTGATTTCCCAGCCTTTAGGTCTTGCATAAGGCCGTATATATACTGGATCAACTTACAAAACTTTACATCTAGGCCCTCGCACTTCGTTACAACTCGTTTCGGCCCTTAACGGCTCTTTGAACGCCTACGGGAACACTTATCGACCCTTATATCTTATCGGGAACATTACTTGACTTTATTAATCATTATCAACTTTAATTTCATTACTTTAAATCACTTTAACACATATCTCACGTAAATCAATTAAGTCAAAAAGTTTTGGGATGTTACAATTATTAGTTGAATCAAATCATGTTTATTCCAACATATGGTATCAGAGCCGCGATACAAACGATCTGGGATGATTTGGTTCAATTTCGAATTGGTTTTCGCGAACAAAGAATCTGCAGAACTAAAGAATTTGTGCTAACGTCATCACGAATTCGTGCTAACGTCATCATGAATTCGTGCTAACGTCATCACCGACTCATGACCTTTATGCTGACGTCATCACTACTTTTGCACCTCTTCGCGCTTACATCATCACAAAATTCGTGTTGAAGTCATCACGAACTTATATCCACTTCGTGCTGACATCATCATAGTTTGTGCTCAGCTTCGCGCTTTTGTCATCACACGAACTTCACCTATCTTCAAACGCAGACTCGTGCTTACATCATCATGACTTATTGATGTCTTCGTGCTTACATTATCACGATTCATTACTTACCTTAGACCCCGTCAGCGGCTGCCGCCCCCTGTACCCCGCTTCCAGGGGTTGCAAGTGAAGGCTGACTACAAGAGATTAACAACTAAGCCGACCACAAGAAATTGCAAGTAAAGCGGGTGGTTTCTTTGTGACTCCATTATCGAGGCTCAAAGATGAGCAACTAGGCCGAAAAACTTCATCAATGAGGCTTTACATGGCCTAGAAGAACAATTTGATAGAAAAGACGATGATGGGTTATACTGCGCTGCTGTAACATCCTTAAATTTTGACTTCAGTTGACTTCTAATTTAATAAAATTAAATGTAAACAATTTCATAGATTCGTATGAATTACCGAACGTTTTGTCGTGTCACAACGTAACGTTAAAATTAATTGTGTTTACGGGCTTGATTTAGTGATTAAATGGATAACGTCCAACTATTTGTCGAATTTAGCGAAGCGGGGTCTCATAGTTAAGACCCCCTAGCCGCCCACCACTCACCCTCTCTCACTCACCCACTCATTTTCACTTTACCAAAATTCTTACCTTCTCTCTTTCTCCCTCATTTATTTCTTTCATCTACCTTCAAACCCTAACATTTAATTCTTCATAATAATTTATGATATCTTGGGTTTTAATGCAAAAACTAACCAAAGTTAATAACCCTAATAATAAATGGTGACCTTTGTGTAAGAAATTGAAGTCTTGAAGTGTTCTTCCTCACCAAAAGCCACAAAACCCGAATTTGAAGTTCTAGGTAATTTTGGTATGTAATTCTCACCCTAAATTCATTGCTTCGTGTTATTTAAGTTGTCTCTTAGCTAAACTTGTGGATTTCCAACTCTTTTTGAGTCAAAACGAGCTTAAATCGAAATTAAGGTTTCTCTAGGGTTCTAAACGGGGCAAGTGTGATTCCTGGGCAAAAATGTTGTTATGGGTCGTTTTCCATGGTGGGTTATGCATTCTCATGTTTAAATTAAGTGTATTTGTGTCAAAAATGGCCTTGGAAGCTCTTTAAACCGATTCTTGAGTCAAAATGTAGTTTTGGATGGAAATGGGACGGTGCCCATTAGCGTTTTGGACGCTGGGCAAGCCTTGGGTGACCGTTTGCCTTCTTTTCTTGAACCGTGTCACACGCCTGGACCGTCTGGGACGGTGAAGAGGGCCGTGTGGGACGATGGCCTCCTTTGTTCTATTTCCCTTTACGCTAGCAAGACGCCAAAATTTTCTGTGTTACGCTAAGCTGCACGGTGAAACCCCCTTTTCCAGACCACCGTCTGGGACGCTGGTGGGTACCATGCGGGACACTAGGCTAGTTCTGGCTGGGCATGTGGGACGGTGGTAGTAAGCGTGTGGGACGGTGGTAACCCTTGCATGTTTTCCTAAAACCTTTTCTAGCTCCATTTTGGTTGACCTAGGATCGATTCAAGTTTCGCTTAGACTCCCTTCTCGACTCTTCAAGTGTTGCTTACCAGCAAAGCAAGTTGTTTCAAGTCGAGAACTCGATTTGGAGGTCGATTAGTATATATATATATATATTACTAAATATATGTTAAACGCATTGATAGGTTGTGAACGTGTGACAAACGTAGGACCTATATAGCTCGCTATTGACTTGTTGTTGCTCGGCGGAGGTGAGTTTCGTAGCACCATTTTCCTTACATATTTGGGGTGAAAAGTGTACATGTTTACTTAAACGCTAAACGATTTACTTAAAACGATTTGTTTTGAAATGTTGATTTATTGAACACGTTTGACATGTTCTTCCATTAACGTATTTATAAATGTTTGTTGTGGTTAATGACTGAGATAATGACAAGTCCACGATTAGTGGCATAACGATAAAGTCCATGTTTATGGCATAACGATAAGTTCATGCTGATGGCATAACGATAAGTCCACGTTAGTGGCATAACGATTTAAGTCCACACTTGTGGCATAACGTGGTGATTAACGATATTGTTTAACGTGTATATTGTGCATGAACGTTTATTTGAAACGTAATGTTGATATAATGAATTGTGAATGTATAGATGATGATGTAAGTATCTTCATTCTTAAATATTCTTAACGGTTGTTATCCCGACACTATGATTTTAACGTTTAAACCTACGAAACTCACCAACTTTATGTTAACCCATTTAGTACACTTTTCATGTAATCAAGTTAATCAAGGACGAAATGGATGATTACATTATTTTGCTAGGATTTGGGCTTGACTATTGGATCCGTGATTCATTAATCCCTTTGACGGGTTATGCTTAGGATTAATGGCCATCATTTTGGATTGTTTCTTTTGTAACATTTGATGGCTATGTACTCCTTATGCATCTTGTGATCCCTCGTTGTACTTGTACTCGTATTTGAACTTAGTTTATGGATTGCCCAAATCCTTATTTGCATGTAGTACTGTCTCTACTTAATTTTCCATGTCGTGATGTGCTTTTCGTGTGACATCCCATGATTCCGCCAAGTTGGGGTGCTACAGCTGCCCCCCGGACCCCCGTAATGTTAGGGGATTTGCACTAACATACATGGTTTCATCATTTGTGCCCAAAGGTCAAATGTGATTCTCATGTTTTGTTCTTTTTTCCTCTTGCATAATGAACACTAAGTGTATTGATTCTGCGCAAAGGTGATTTAATATACTTTATGTGTTAAAAGGAACATTTTCATGCATAATATACACGATTCTTAATTTTGTGCCCAAAGGTCAAAAGATAAGCGTTGTGTTACATGACCTAATGCTCATTGTCACTTAGATATTAGTTATTTCTACCCAAAGATGATGTAACATCTAAGTAGAGCCTTACGTTAGCTTATTGTTTTGGTGTTTACAATAGGCTTACTTATCACTAGCTTTCTTACTATAATGCCTTAGTCTTATTACTTTTAGGAACATTACTTTAGCCCTTAGTTATTTTAGGCATTACTTTAGTTCCATTACATTTAGAGACATTCCTTAATAAGCCTTAGATATCTAATCATGTTACTATAAGGAACATTACTATTAGCCTTTACGTATTTTAGGCATTACTTTAGTTCCATTACTTTTATAGATATTGCTTAGTCTGTCTTAGATAGCTAATTATGTCACTATAATCTTATTACTCTTAGCCTACTTAGTTTTTAGGCATTACTTTAATAATTTTCTATTACTTGTATCCTAATTTTATATCCTCGTTATTTACATTGTAGCACCTACCCTTGGCATTCAGTCACTTACCGGTGCAAACTATACTGCTTGGAAAGATGAATTAGATCTTACTTTGGGGTACCTAGACCTTGACTATGTCATTCGTCATGATGAACCCGATGCTATTACTGTGAAATCTACTGCAAAACAGAAAGTGGCAAATGAGAAATAGAAAAGTTAAATTGCTTGTCACTAATGACGGTCAAGAACTCCATTCCCCTTGGTCTTCAAGGAGCTATCCCTGACTCTGACAAAGTCAAAACTTACCTCAAATCTGTTGAGGATTACTTCAAGGGATCGTGTAAAGTGCATGCAAGTAGCTTAATGTTACAGATGCTTACTTTGAAATATGATGGAACTAGCGGTGTTTGTGAACACATAATGAAAATGACTGACATGGCGAACAAGCTTAAGACTCTTGAAATGGAAGTCTCAGATAATTTTCTTTTGCATTTCATACTGAAGCCTGCTCGTTTTGATGCCTTCAAGATTAACTATAACTCTATGAAGGATAAATGGAAGATGAGTGAACTAATTACAATGTTCAACAAGAAGAGGATCGCCTCAAGGTAGCGCAACTTGAAGTTGTTCACCTTACTACCACTACTAATTCCAAGAAAATGAAGGGTAACAACAGTAATAAGACTGGAAATAAAGCTTCAAAGATCAGTCCTGGTGCAGTTGGATCTAGCTCTAATGCCTTGAACAACAAATGTAAGTTATGTCATGTCAAAGGGCACATTCAGAAAGATTTCCCTAAATTCAAGGAATGGCTAGCTAAGAAAGGTAATATACTTTATGTAATATTTGATTCTTTTACGACTGATGTTCCTGTTAATACATGGTGGAGTGGCGTTGGTTCCATGGTTCATGTGACTAACTCAATATAGGGATTCCATACAATCCAGAAGCTGCCAAAGGACCAAAGAAAACTTAGAGTTGGAAGCGGTGAATTTTTAAAAGTCCAAGCCATGGGAACTTATGATTTACTCATTTACATATGAGCACTGGAAAGTGTATTAGACTAGTAGATACCTTATATGTACCGAGGATTACTCGGACCTTGTATCTATTTCTAGACTAGACATTGAAGGGTTTATAATAATTCATGGTTTCGGCAAAATTACTATTACTCTTCATAATGATTTGTTTGGTCATTGTTTATTGGATGGATTACTTTATAAATTAGAACTAAATCATAATTTCTCACAATCTTTGTTGTCTTTTAATGTTGATGATATAAATAAAACAAAGACAAAATCACTTGAGCAGAAAGAGAAAGCCTCCATGTTGTGGCATAAACGTCTTGGCCACATCTCACGAGATCTCATGACACGACTCGTAAAGGATGGAATCTTACCTTCTCTTGACTTTAGTGATTTAGAAACATGTATTCAGTGCATCAAAGGCAAAATGGCTAAAGAGGATAAGAAAGGAGCCATTAGAAGTTCCAACTTGCTGGCAATAATTCACACTGATATCAGTGGTCCCTATCCCATTTCCATTACAGGACATACATAATTTAAATTACATTCATTAATGATTATTCACGTTATATGCACCTATATCTGATTAAGGAAAAGTCTGAATTTTTACAAACTTTGATTGATTTTAAAACTTTGGTTGAAAACCAACTTGATCGTAAAATAAAAGTTGTAAGATCAAATAGATGAGGTGAGTATTATGGTAGACATACTGATGTTGGTCAAGCCGCTGGTCCTTTCCATGACTTTTGCAAGGATCATGGCATAATTAACCAATACACCATGCCTGGTTCTCCTCAACAAAATGGTGTTGCTGAAAGAAGAAATAGAACCCTAATGGACATGGTGAGATGTTTGCCAAAACTAACCTACCTACTTTCCTTTGGACTGGGGCCTTAAAAACAACCGTTTATATACTCAATAGAGTTCCTTCAAAATCTGTCCCTAAAAGTCCTCATGAGATTTGGACAGGTAGGAAACCATGTCTTAAATATATGAAAGTATGGGGTTGTCCTGCCGAAGCTAAAGTCTATAACCCTAACTTAAAGAAACTGGATCCTAAAATTGTTACATGTTTCTTTATCGGTTATCCCTATCACTCAAAAAGTTATCGGTTTTACTGTCTTTCCCATACTACTTGCATCATTGATACGCAGCATGCCACGTTTCTAAGAACTTAGAGATCAATGGGAGCACGACAAATCATAACTTTGATTTGCAAGAAGTAAAAGAAGCGGGGGGAAACGACTCGTCGGTTATTATTACTCCTCCGATAATTCCTCTTGTACAAAACGCTGCTCCGAATGTCACTGATCCAACTCCTCCTAATACTAATAACGAGATCGCTATTGATGAAGGATCTTCTGAAATCTAGAAAATCAACTCAGGATATCATCAAGCTCACATAGGGCCACTAATTTTGATGACTTCATAACTTATCTCGCTGAAGTTGAGGATATTGGAAAACTTACTGATCTTACTTCCTATCGAGGAGCCATTAATAGTGATCAGGCCACTCAGTGGAATGAAGCCATGATTGACGAGCTTAATTCCATGAAGCATAATGACGTTTGGGTATTGGTTGAACTTCCTGAAGGATCTAAAACTGTCGGTTGCAAATGGGTCTTCAAAACCAAATTAGACCAGAAAGGAAACGACGAACGCTTTAAGGCCAGATCGATTGCGAAAGGCTACTCAAAGGTTGGAATTGATTATCAAGAGACCTTTTCTCCTGTGTCTCGTAAAGACTCTTTAAGGAGCATTATGGCACTAGTAGCTCACTTTGATCTTGAGTTACATCAGATGGATGTCAAAACAGCTTTCTTAAATAGAGACTTGCCAAAAGACGTATACATGTGGCAACCTGAAGGATTCATTCCAAAAGGTAAAGAGCACATGGTCTGCAAGTTAAAGAAGTCCATATATGGGTTGAAGCAAGCATCACGACAGTGGTACCTTATGTTTGATAAAGTCATTAAAGGACAAGACTTCATAAAGAATCAAATGGATCAATGCACCTATCTCAAGATCAGTGGGAGTAATTTTATAATCCTTGTTTTGTATGTAGACGATATTCTACTAGCAAGTAACAACTTGGATATGTTGCATGAGTCGAAGCGGATGCTTTCTCAGAAACTCGACATGAAAGATCTCAGTGATGCCTCTTATGTCATAGGTATTAAATTACATCGGGATAGACATAATGGTATTTTAGGTCTTTCTCAAAGGGCCTATATTCAGCGGATTTTAGAACGCTATAGCATGCAACATTGTGCACCCACTGTAGCTCCAGTAGTTAAAGGAGACGTATTCGATACTTTCCAAAGTTCGAGCACTGAGATTTAAAAGGAGCAAATGAGGATGATACCTTACTCATTAGTAGTTGGGAGCATTATTTACGCTTAGGTCTGTACTCGTCCAGATATCGCTTACATCACTGGTATGCTTGGTCATTACTTATCTAATCCCGGATTAGCACACTGGAAAGCGGCTAAGAAGGTTCTTCGATATCTGCAAGGGACCAAAGACTACAAACTAAAATATAGAAGAAGTGGCAATACAGAAGTAGTAGGCTATTCTGATTCCGATTTTGCCAAAAGCAAGGAAGATAAGAAATCTACTTCTGGGTATATTTTCATGTTAGCTAGCGGACCTATCTCTTGGTGGAGTCATAAGCAGAAATTGACTGCAACATCCACCATGATGGTTGAATACATTACCGTTTATAATGCTACTTGTCATGGGATGTTGATTAGGAACTTGGTTAGTGGACTCAAAATCGTCAACTCTATTTCTAGACCATTGAAGCTTTACTGTGATAACTTAGCTGTCGTAACTTTCTCAAACAGTAACAGTTCAACTGGCGTTGGGTTGTATCTCGATACAAAGTATCTGTTTGTGCGTGAACGGGTTGAGGAAAATGTTATTTGCATTGAGAACATAAGTACAAATGATATGCTAGCGGATTCGATGACCAAACGTCTTCCTCCTAATGTTTTCGTAGGACACGTGTTGAAGATGGGGCTTACTAAAGACTTAATTTAATTTAATAGCATATTGTACTTATTGGTCATTATTATTATTATTATTTTAATAAAATTTTCCCCCTTATTCAGATTTTGTTTGTCTATTAATTATACTTTGAGTACTCATATTGGTGTATTGACCTTATTGTAACAAAATTTGTCTTAGGATCATTGCTTATTAATTTTAAGTTTGAGTCACAGTTTGACTAGTGGGGGTCCTATGTTAATATTCTTCTCTACGACTGTACTTATTCGCTATGATTTCGGTTTGAAACAAAATGAGTATTAATCCGGACTTATTTGAATATTCATAGATAAATGATCGCTCGGACAAGTGGGAGAATGTTGGAACCACGTTAGTGTGACCGTTACCAATTGTTTATCGTTCTTAATATGATAATTGACGATAACTGAAATCCCTATGTCTAGTAAATATATGATGGGCTTATTTACTCTTAAAGACATACTATAGGGTTTCCCATTAGGTGATTGTAGCTAAAAGGACTAACTGTGTGCACATTAAACACCAAAGGGGCTGAATGTGTAAATATGATGAGCGTTCATTTTGTGATAAAAACCTCTATCGAAAGGCTTTATTTCAATGTCTTAATTGAGTTAATATTCCGGAACTATCGATATTTAATGGATTCTATGTTTACGCAGGTTCACGGAAGATGCGAGTGAGGGTAAATGGCATCAAGTGACTCAAACTGGAAGCCTATGAAGTTACAAGACACAAGGAGGTGATTCGGAAGCCGAACAAAGCGAAACAAGAAGCAGCAGAAGCTTCCAGCGCCGTTGGCCTAGTCTCAGCGCTGCTGGAGCCCATCCAGCCCCGCTGAGCGGCCCAGTCAGCAACCGACTTTAACCCTTATTTAAGCCGAAACAGCCCTCAAAACCCTAAAAGAGAGCCGATTCAGCAGCCCTATCCGCCCACATCAAACCCTGGGTCGACTTTGCAGATTCCAATGAGGTTTTGGAGCTTCTAACACCTTCTGATCTTCATCCTTAACCTAGATCTACTCTTTTATTTTACTTTCAGTTGGTAAACATTGTCTTTCATCTTTTCAGACTTTGTTATTCCTTTGTTTGGATCGATGTGATCATGTAGGCGATTATCTATTTTACTTTATTTGTTAGATCTATTGGAGTGTGTTTTATTGTTTATCGTAGACCCATGTTTTACTAGTTCTTCATACGATTATTGGTTCTATATCTGCATGTATTAGTTTAATTCTGATGATCGGTCTATAATCATACAGTATGATTAATACATAAGGATGGAAAACACTAGTCGGTCTTTAACTACGTGTAAAAGGTGATTAACTTGTAACCGAGGGATCCAGAATCATAGTAATTAGGATGAATAGAACATGATGCTTAACAATGTCAGACGCGATCCAGTGACTTGGAAACGAGCACTGTGATCACCGGAGAAAATTACTATCTAGTTATGGCTTAAGAGCCGGGTAACTTAAAGTTGAATTAGTAACACAAACTTTAGTTCATTAATGTTTAAACAATGAATCTAACGAGAACTTGTTTATAGAGTAGTGTGAGTCTAGGGACAACACTAGTTACTTAGGTAAAGTGAATCTAACGAGAATTTGAGCCGTGATTAAATTTCCAACAATCTAGCAAGTGGTAGAATGATATTTGGTTATACCATGAGATCTGAGATGCCAAACAAGTATTTTAATTTGATTACTGTTATTTGTTTTTTTAAACTATTTTCAAACTAAGCCTCTTGCTGAATAAGCGGTTGCGGCTTCTATTTACTTTTTAGTATTTTAATTAGTTTAATAGGAAATCGTGTCAACCCCACAACCGATAGAATTACACGTATTACTAGATTAGGTAAAGCAACGCGTCCCTGCGAACGATCTTATTCTTATCACTAGACTATACTACATATGATCGGGTCCCCTGTCCGTTAAGGTGAGTGTGTGTTTTTGAGATAATTACTTGTACAACTTTTATAAATTTAAACACTAAAAAAAAAATACCATCAAAATACTCTCATTATAAATAGAGAGTCATTAACCCTAAGTTAAGGTTACTCACTTACTATATTCTTTCCTAAAATTTGTGTGTCTCTCTTCTCTAAATTCGTGCATCAAGTACCAACCGAATTACACATCCCATTATTACTCAATCACCTTGTTTTGAGAACCCGAAACGAATGGCAACTATGTTTAATGCCTTTACAAGTTACACATGATTTTTTGGTGAGTATTATTAGTTAAATCAAATCATGTTTATTCTAACAAAGGAAGAAGCTAGAGATTTAGAGATGATGATAGTATGTATGTGTTAATTGTCTGCATCTCACAATTGAGGCCATGTATGTGGTGTTTTTGTTATATAAAATATATATATTCCCTATCTACTATGGTTCCAACTACATAATACCTCGTATTTATAATACTTATAACTTATCTACCTAGGAACAATTAAAATATACCTTTTAAAATTTGGGTATTACAGCTGGATTAAGATCCTCTAAAGTTGACAACTTTATAGGTAAAGTTGAGAGGATCTCAACCTTTGAATTGAAATCAAGGGTTAAGATTCAAAAAACCAAGTTTGAATCTTGACCTTTGATTTTAATCCAAAGGTTAGGATACTCTCAACTTTACCTATAAAGTTGTAATAACTTTAGAGGATCCTAATCCGTTACAGCTAGACGGTTTAGTTTTGGTCGGTTTATGTTAATGTGTAACCTGCAAAAAACATTATAACTTTTATTTATGTAAGTTTACTATGTTGCAAAAACAAATTAACTTTTCGTATTCGTATTGTACAGCTAAACTAGTAATAGATACAAAATGATATAAATACTAAATTAAAATATATACATATATATAGTATTTGGTTCGGGTCAGTTTTTGTATATGAAATCGTAAACTGAACCGATCCGTTCGATTTTTATAAAACTAAAACTAAACCGTTCGGTTTTATCGGTTCGTTTTGTCGGGTTTTTCGGTTTCAATTTTCCGGTTCGGTTTTTACTTCCCATATATATAATAAAAAAATAGTTTTTATGTTGAAAGTTACATGAGGAAATGACTAAAATACCATTAATAAGTATATAACACTATCAACTTTTTTTTTAAATATCCACACTAACTCTTTACATCAATTATTAACATTAATCCACGTATATAACACTATCACCAACAGCACTCCCACCTCACCACTCAGTCGTCGCTATAAAAACCGCCAAAACAAAAATAATATATATATATACAAAGTATTCATGGCGCACACGGTTAAACACTTATTAGTCTTTTTATACACGTAGCAATAACAGATATATATAGCACGGTGACCGAGCATCTGAGAGATCGGAAACAGACGAGCAAATATTTACTACTACATCTTCAATTAAGCTGGTAACCTTTAATAAATTGAACCCTTTTAATCTTTACTTTCTATTTTACAGTATTTTTTTCCTTCTTTTGCATATAGATTTTTCAATTACTTAAGTTCACTTTTAATCATATATGTTTATATATATAGATTAGTATTAGTATTACCATTACCGGACCCTTTGTAGAATCATGCTCAAAGTCAATTAAACTATACATAAATTTTGTAATAATAATAATAAGTATGTAGCTTTTATTTTAAATATATTTATACTCCTTGTTAAAAAGAATAATTGTCAGAATTGTCCTCCATTAAAACAATACCTCCCACTCTAAATGAAACAAAAACACCATTAGTTCCTCAACCTTTAAAATAACTATACCAACCATTATATTAATTAGATTTACATAATAGCCCACACTACTCGTCGTCACCACCGTCAATCGCCAACGCCGCCCGTCACCATCGCATTGTGGCCATCGCCGCCGCATTTGCGTGGGTACCATGCTAGTATAGATGAATGATTGTTTCTTCATTAATTTTTGTGTTGTGTTTGTGGAGCTTGATGTTGTTTGTAAAGACGACATTTTGATGCATATCGTTATAAATCGGAATATTAATAAAATAAAACTAGTTGGCAGTGTGTTGAAATCGTTATGAGTTGAGATGTAGGATGTATTGGCCATTTTGGGGTAGTCCCCGGTTGGGTTTTATACAACATCCATCCATAACCGGATTAACGGCTACTAGTTGTTAGGACCGATATTCAGCCAAACCCACATCTGTTAATGTAGTAGGATTCCTTTTAATGTTTTCGTGTTGTAAAACTCATTGAGCTCACATGTGTGAAACTCTTGGGTATTATCATATTTTGTATATTCTTGATCTTCTTGCTTTCTTTGTCATATCCTCGGTTGCTTATAGTAGCTACGATACAAAACGTTGTTCTTAACTAAATACATGCTTTTGCTCGTTGTATTTAGGGTTTTTATACGACAGCAGAAGATAGTAATTGGTGTTCTTGTAGAAGTTTTAACAAAATGGAGTTTGGTTCTGCTAACGTTGTTCATGGTACAGGTATTGTCAAGCTCTTCTATGTATATGCTTATACCCTAATTTTTCTTGTAATTAGTTTCTGAGCAAAAACTTCTTGCCGGTATTCTTAAAAAGGGGGCGCTACTTGCTAGTTCTATAATGTCCAACTGGAAATTTGAATTAATTTGTGATATATAACTGTTATATTAGTGGTTCTGTGCAGAAGAGTTTGCAATTGCTTACGGAGTTCCTCTGTAAAAAAATTTTGTTAACTGATGTTTCTTTGTATGTTTGGGTTTGGCATCAACTATTAAAATAATACTTGAAATGGTTTTTACTGTGCTACAAGTACTAACTTAATAATTTTGCCAAAGGAGTTTGCTAGATGAACTTATGAAAAGGTAAAATGACAGTTAGTCAGTGCTATGAAACTCGGCCTAGGAAGTTGAGTACTCGATTAGATGTTAAAGGCCAGGCACCGCTCAAAACTAGGTTTAGTCTAAATCTCAGGAAAATCGGTTTAAATCTCCTCTATTATATTTCAGATAGAATTGGTAGAAGCAACCATAATTATAGACTTTTTAGGTTTCTATGATCTAGGGATCAGAACATGAAATACATGTAACTTATATATAAAAATTCTGACTAATTTTGATAAATACAAACAAAATTTCTATTTCGAGTAGTCCCTGACTAGTCCAATTACTCACTATATGGTTCTTGAAGCCCGAGTACCTCCTAGCTAGTTTTACAAGCTTGTATTTAATTGATACAAGATGTGAAGGATGTAGTTACCATCCAATGTTGCAATACTTGTCCAAATTGGCCGGGTACTTGACAAGTACTTGCTACTCGTTAGGGTGCCGAGTCGGCCAAGTACTCCCCATCTTGGTTGATTCGACTCCCAGAGTACTCCCGCGTAGGCCCGAGTACTCGCAACTCTTTAGTCAGCCGAGTTAGTAGCATCACGAGTTCTGCAACCACGTATCCATCTGGAATGTATTTGTCGCACTTTATATTAGCACTTGCTTACAGCAATGTATAGACTCATTAGTCAACGCTTTGTCCATCCTGCCTATTAGCAGTTGCTGACAGGGATATATGCACACATTGATGCATACTATGTTATGGAATCTTAAATGTACTCGACATATATAATATAACTTTGCACTTAAAATTATATACTAAAATGCATTTCAAAGATTATGCAAAGCCAAATTCTTCTATAAATCGATCATCCTTTACTGACCCTAACAACAAGATACTGCAGTGAGTGCAGTTATCACCCAATTCTGACAAATTCTTTAGAAATGATCAAAATAATGGGAACGTCGCATATATGCCATGTATTAGTGCCCCTCTAAAGGTGGTGTTAATGCCATATTGCCATAGACTACCCAAAAATAGAAAATTAGTGGTTGCAGCTCTATGTGTAATCTCTTTGGAAGAACACTATAATAAATATAGATGCTCTTTTCAAAATGTTAAATTTTTTGATTAATTCCAGAATGTTACACTGTTTGCTCTAGACACCCATGATGGCAGCATAAAGAATCAAACCTCAGATCCTGTTCAACTGGAGACGGTTTTGGCTGGTGACAGAAAGCATCATTCCTCTATGGACACAAATCAAGGAAGCAAAGTTGACACACGTGAAAGTGAATATCATGCAGATGTGGATTCTGGTGATGTAAATATGGAGGCATCCATCTCAGCTGACGATGTCATGCGGGCAGGTGGGTATGGTGCTCGAGATGATATAAGTAGTTTTCTTCCTGTAGCAAGTGATTCAACTGACTTTGAAGCTACTCTACGTGATGCTCGAGACTATGAAGAGCCACAAAAGGATATCAGTAGACCAGGTCTAGGCTGGAAAGATGCGAAAGACCAAGAAAAACCCTAAAGCTGGTTTTTCTTGCATACACAACCTTTATGGCAAACTAGAAACTGAACTGTATGGTAATATGTATGTATTTTACTTGACTTTTTATAATTATGTTATGCATATAGTATACTGTAGACCCATGGAAGAATTTAGATTTTCAGAATTTACAATGTTGAGAATATGAGCTCTTGATTTGCTATTAACTACCAACAGATTTTGCTTCTATAAAATTCTAGATGTATATTTCAAAAACTTATATAGTCGTCTCAAAAGGAGTCCATGGATTTTTATTGTATTTTGTTCTGTCGGCAATTTCATCTATATTTTGTATATAATTAATTTCGGCATCTGTAAATGCATAAATGGTGTGACCAACTGGGAGGAATATGATCTCTTTTAATTTACTCATGTCAACCGAAAGATATCGTGCTTGTTACTGAATCTGGGTGATAGAGTTACAGATTTTCTGGTTGACAATCAATTTGGGATCAATCTAGTACCTCTCCATTTACCCGTTGTTTGTCAGACCCGATTTCTTAGACAAGTTTTAGTGACTGAACTCAGAATGCAATTGTAGCTAGTTATAATTTGGCTTTTCTAGTGAAATGGATGAATTTTGAAGTTCCAACATGTACCATACTTCTTATTCGAGGAAAAGATTTTGCATGTCTTACAAGTACGATTCACAGCATACCTAAAAAAAATGATGATGACAGATTATGGGTTACTTAGTTAACAAAGTTGTCAAAAGAACATTATGTCTATATATGCACTCATATTTCTTATAAAAAAAGCTGAAACCTCATTTAACTTTAAAAAAAAAAATATTACTCTACCGGTCCAAAGGAGAAAAAGAAACAAAACAAAAGAAAGGTAATCTTTCAACTATATTTTGAGTTCAGGTCGTCACTAAGATGGGGCCGCAGCAGCAGTCTTCAACTTCTTTGGAGGTGGGTTTCCGCCAGATACCACCACATACACATAGAAGCACAACATCGCAGCACTGCCAAACAAGACTAACTTTAGAAGCAAAAAGGCCAACCTATGAACAAATTTATATAAGATTGGGTTCCTCACCTTATGACAGCATTCAAGCCTGTTGGTAATATTTTCTTCGTCTGCATAGCACAAATAATAGTAACTCGTAAACAAACTTTTTTCTGTTTTCTTTAACTATTTAGCATTAAAAAGGGAAGAGGAGTAATACCAATTTATAAGTCTGCATGTTTTTCCATAAAAGGGCGGCAGCGATTCCTGCATCATGAGAAGGAAAACATGTAAAAGGGTAAAACATGAAAGCTTGCAGCATGCCTTCGTGACTAAAAAACAGAAATGTAAAGTAAAATAAAGTAAATGTAGAAGGGTAACACATGAAAGCTTGTAGCATTGCCTTCGTGAATAAAAAACAGAAATGTAAAGTGAAATTAAAGTTACAAATTTCATCTCTATGCTTACACCCAAATAATGAATTTCTTCCAAAAGTTTTAAACACGTGTTCAAAGTCTAAACATGTTTCAACTGTACAATCGAGACCTTATTGGCACCGCAACACCGTCTATATTGATATGTTATTCTGTACACATTATAAGAGGGGCCTTTCAGTAAACTCGCCCAAAAGAAAAATGGATCATTCCTACATTTACATCTCTATGTGTATGCTATCTGGTAGACAAAGTCATTTCATTGGAACACATGACTCTCATCTGGTAGACAAAGTCATTTCATTGCCCTTTATTATACATCATTCCTACATTGACCTCTCTATGTGTATGCTATCTAAGAAGTTTGTCACTTCAGAAAAACTATGAAACGTGACCTACATAATAATCATGATTTAGTGGTGTCACTCGTTACAGTTACAATGAAAATTCACTTCACAACTTATCACAAATATAATTATCAAAAGGTAGTTTCGATTTCTCGACAGCGAGACGAGATGACCAACATAGAATATGAATAAAGCCTGCCAAAATATTTGGTACCTGCTTGTCCAAGTATGAATGGTAAGCTAGATCGTCCTTGTCTCCAGACTGTCAAGCTGAACATGCTGAGGGCCAGTAAACCACTACCATAAAGTCCACCCGATATCAAAGTAGCAGGACTTCTTGTAAACAAGAAGCCAACAAGCCCCCCACTAAAAACAATTGCACCTGCGAGTCAGATACGCATACGTAAGAATATAGAAAAATCATGCCTTTAATCTTTTGACTGATGAGGGGTAATGTTGCTTAAAGTTATATAGAACTATAAAATTAGAAATTACCTATGTGTTTCCTAGACTATACCCACAAATAACTGCAATCACATTAGCTTTTGTAGATAAAAATTCTGGAAACAGTTACATAATAGCATGAATATGAACTAAAATAATTTTACATGTATTTAAAGATCATGTTCAAATATGTTTTTCAAACAAGAACTTCCAGCTCCATACACACAAAGTATTAAAGTAAACAGAAAACTACACCATTCTCTCTACTCACCGAACACAAGATCAAACCATATTCAATTCAACTGCAGTTCCTACGGATTCCGATTTTTTGTACAAATTCCATTTGTTCCAAAATAATGTGACACTTAAGAAAGATAAGCTCACTCTAAGATGTATGTAGGATTTTGTATCTCATAATTTTATAAGGTCCCAGCTTAGTCCTAATGTGTTGGAGCAGGTGGTGTATTTGTATCTCATGATTTTATATGGTCTAAGCTTAGTCAATTGACTAATAATCATGACAGATAACTGATAGTGACTATGATTTGTGAAGTAGGGCTAAGTTATGAGAAGGTCCTCTAAGTAGCAAGATGCACTACCCTTCACCATAAACTTTCAAATTCGGCATAAAAAGCGCAACTTCCTTCAGTCCGATCACACTTAAGTTAAGTGAATGCTTTCTGGACATCAATAACATAATCAGGTGCTCCAGAATATTATAGTATAGTAGTTTAATTATGTTGATACAAATCATATGACAAGGATATTCTGTCAGAGTTGTTGCCCCTAAACATCTCCCAATGAAAAGAGCAACAATATACAAGTTGGAGTTCGTCTTAGGAAAGAATAAAGAGCACTAGTTTAGTACACTTCCCTAGTCATATGTTTAGAAAGATCTTTACACGTGTACCGTTTATTTGAAATTTTTTATTCAATTTTTATCTGACAAGGACATGTCTTCTAGGACTATTGGGAAATACTTTTAGTAGCAAGGAGCAATTCTAAATGTCATTTAGGTCATCCTACCTTACAGCAGTTGAGGTGACTTCATTAAGGAATCAAGTCTTTCACTAATTTGTGCATCTTATCCATCCATAAATGTAGATCTGGTTTCTTTTTTTTTAATATTGCTCATTATGAAGGTTGACTAGTTGAGACAATATGTTGTTCCAAGTACTTTGTAGCCTTTGTTGATTTGACGATAACTCATGTGTTACTTGATTTTCCTTTTAACTACTTCATAAAGTAAGAAGAAGTGCAGAAAAGTTTGTCGAAGTTATCAAATTTCACAAATAATACTTAACATACCATATGGAATTCCGAAACAAAAATCATGAATCTTTGATGCTCTTTCTGGTTGGTCAATCTCTTTTCCATTGACATATTCTTCTACACTAGAATTGGGTTTCACTAGTATATCATTGTCTGATTGTGATGCTTTTGCTATATACTTTACAGTTAACTTGCTACCTGAACGGGATGCTTTTATGGCATGTCGGTCACTGTTGATAACAGTGGATAACTGCAAAAATAACATTTGCAATCTTCAAAAACAGTAATAATAAATTAATAACACATCTGAAATTATTAAGGAAGACCTACCAGAAAATGATGGGGGAAAAAAAGTAACTATTTAACTGATACGTATGCTAGTCTGGGAGGAGAAAAAGTTGATATTTTAGCAAATGTATTACTCCTCAATCTAAACAGCCATGCCATGGCAGCCTAGACAAGTAGACGTATAAATTACTGCATCCTTTCTTATAAGTTGCGAGGTCAAGTGGCCAAAAGTTGAATCAAACCTACTTGTAATTTTTAGAGGTAAATTTTGAAAGTATTAGATTTCCAAACCCTTTTGACAACAGTATGTTGCATCGTTGTAACCAGGTCTTCCATTTGCGATTGTTGGTAACATACTAACATACTTTGCGTGTTCCCACATTTTGGGTAATTTTGATACATAAGTTAGTCCCTTTTTTAGAAAAATGTAGTAAGTTGTCACGTAACAATCCGCATCAATATAATCAGATCCTACCCAGCACCTCGAGGTTAAGAAGTGACACTTTACTCTAACCAAATAATTCATGTACTATATTACATAAACTAGGGGGAAAAAAACAAATTGACGAAATGCCGTCAAACTTTACTTAAAAATGCAAATTTATCCGCCGAATAACTACACTACTACCCTGTCTTATATCACTTTAGATTTGACAATCTATTTCACATACATAATTAACCGGATCATGATCAAAATAACATCGAAACAGCCTAGATTTAATGAGCATGATCTAAACAAAAAGTTATGAATTTACCCACTATAAATATATATATAATAATAATAATATACTATATAACAAAGGGACACTAGGAAATTCATCATTTAAAAATAAAATAAAAAATCTTTTAAAAAAAAAAACAGGCAGGAAAACTAAGGTACCAACATGGAAAGTTAATACAAAACCAATTAATAGTCATACAAGATCATTTTAATCATAATAAAGTCAAAGACTTTAGCATAAAAATATATATATATATATATATAACTATACTTATATATATGTATATGTGTGTGTACCTGAGAAGGGATAAGATGTGATCGATGGGTGAGATGAATTCTATTGTTGTTGTTGTATTGAATGGTGGCAAAACATGATAATTGAGATGTTGCTGTTGATGACATTTTTGAAATCTTGGAAATGGTTTTCTCTGTCAAATGTTTAATGGGAAATGTGGGTGGGTTTTCTTTCTGGACAGTTTTTCTGCGTGTTTGGTGGGTAATTTTGAGGAGATTGACTTTCTTTAGTCAACAAAAACACACCACTTTTCGATTCAATAATGTCGCGTGAAAATAGTGTTTGGAACTTACAAAAAATACTAAAATTACAAACAAATTATAAATAAATATAACTTTATAAATTATAAGCAAATTATAAATTAAATTTCAAAAGTACTATAATAATTACAAGTTTTTTATTTCTTTTTGCTGAATATATATATATCTATATATATATTAATACTAGGTCTCTTACCCGCACGATGTGCAGCTATATAAATATCGTATTAGATGTTTAAAATATCATTAAAAAAATTGGAAAAATAATCTAGATTAGAAAGTGTTTTGCATTAATTTCATTGGTCATTGCATTTCCGTTATGTGTTATATATAACAACAAAAGTAGAACAACGATCAACAAAATATGAAACAAAGTACATTGAATTTAGGATCGGCTACATGGTAAGATTTTAATTCTTATAATTTAAGATTTGATAGTACGCATATGATTTGATAATGTCTTTTTTGGTTATTTGATAATTTGTTTATTCATTATATTGGTTTATGATATCTTTACCAAACAATGGGCTATTCTTATTCGTAATATGTACAGGATCTTTTAAACTTTTTTATAATATGTTGGATTTTGTTAAATAAAAAATATTGTTAAAAAAGTTTGAAGATGCCACATAGAATAAATCATACGTGGCAATTTTTTAGCATAATGTTAAGTTTGAAGAGTGTTTTAGATGGCTAGGATTTCTACTGTTTTAATAATTATATAGATTAATATTAATTCTTTACTTTATCAATTAAGATCTAATTTTATAATCAGACAAACTAACCTTTTTAAAATTATTAATTATCCAAAATTAAATGATATTATCATTGTGGTCTTCGTCGAGTGGTCAAGGTGTTTTTCCCTAAGGGTTTTAATCCCTGAGGATCATGAGTTTAAATCCTATCAAAAACATTTAAAGATCGGACATTTATAATACTATATTCACTCAAGACATAAAAGAGGAAACCTTTTAAGACACTACTAGAATTCGAATTCAAGTGGTACATGAATTTCAAATGGTGTTACCAACTAAGAACCGACCCCCACCAATAACTAAAAGATTACTCGGGTTTAAATTCGTAATGATGCAATTTCTCTTAGCAATTAAATGGCTCAAGAATACTCGATTAATCAAATAACAAAATCATATAGGTTTTCTTGACAAAATGTCAATTTTCTTATAAACTCAAAAAAATCTATCTGACAATTGAAAACAAACTCAATATAAATACTAATTCTAAGCCTACAAATAAGGAAACAAACATATCTTCTAAAACAAATACTAAAAGATAATGACGAATAAAAGCTAATAATAATAAAAGACACTAATTATAATGGATCATTGACTTCTTTTTGTACCTGCCCACAAGGTGAGTCTACTGCATTACGTAAGATGCAAGAGATAAGAGAAAGCGTATACCATATTTTTTTTTCTAAAAAAATAGAATAAAAAATGTTATTTATACTATACTATAAAAATAAACTCCTTGTTGAAAGTTACGTGGATAAATTGTGTGATTAAATTACACTATCAATCATTTATTTTTTAAAATATCCCAATTAATCATTTATATCAATTAATTAATGTTACATAATTATTAACAATACTCTATGTCGATTCTACCACCAACGAGGGTCCTCCTACCACATCGTCACCGTCATAATTACCAATGTATTGTGCTTGGACCAAAATCGGTTAATGGGTGAGTGTTTTTTTTTTTTCCTATTTTTCTTTTTCGGCTTACACGTAGAATACGAGTTGACGAAATTAGGGTAATGATTAAACTTTTTAATTGTTTAGTCTAAAAAATTTTCAAATTAATAAAATTGTGAAATGTGGAAAATTGGGGTAAAATTAATAAAGAAAATTAGTGAACTAGTGAATATATTTGGATATATTATGAGGAATTTTAAGAAAATTAACCCCTTAGTAGTCTCACTCCCTTCCCTGTTCTCAACTTCGCAGCCGTGTGATACTCCGGCGAGAAAACGCCGCGAACACACCCAAACACCCTGCTAGAATATATATTAGATAAATATATATATATAAATTTAAATAAATGGCGTCATCTAAAACCCCTATTTCATTATTAATCAAATCCCTTAATCTCATTTCATCCCACAAACTACAACCCAAACAGGTCTTAGTTACTTTCTCATTCCTCCTAATTATTTACTAATCACATTTTTATTCATTTATATATTAATTTTAATTTAATGATTTCAGAATTGGCAGGGAGGAAGCATCAGTTGGAATAAAATAATAAAAAACACTTGTTACTTTTCATCTTCAGGTAATTAATTCATTTTATCATTTTAGTATAATTTCGTAAATACATTTATCATATTACTCCATATATATATATATATATGATCAGTTATGGTATAAGTAAAAGTTATCTGGGGATGTATTGAACTTTGCACGTTTTCGTATTATGTATGTATTATATATTTACCCCGTGACGTCTTCGTCGGGTCGTTTGTTTTTTTAAGCGACGTGAAAACCATATATAATGCCCCTCGTTAACTACCATATTGTCGTAACAGATGACATGTCATCGGTTTAATTTTTGTTACACGGGTCAGTCGTTTGCATACAATAGGAATATTGAAAGTTTGATACATTCTAGAATAGTTTTCCATGTCATATACAATACGTAACTCGTGATTAAGTGCAACTGAGACGAGTTCTCCTTCAACTCGCCTTTTAGGCAGGGACGGAGCCAGAACTTTTTTTGTGAGGGGGCAAATTTAAAAGTCTCTTATTATATTTATTAGAGTCATCTTTGAGGGGAAAAAAATTTTTAAACAAAAATTAACTCTCAACGGAGAATTTAGAAAAAATGGACCCTTAAAATAATTTCGTCTGGGTGCCAGTTATGAGAACATCTATCTTTAACTTGAACATTGTTCTTTGCAATTTTAGAGCATGTGATAAATTTTGATACAATTACCCAAACAAATAAAACACTTCCTTCAACTTCTATTTTTCAACTTCGTTAAAACTCAAAATAACTGAAGATTTTTACTTTACCAATAGAAGATTTTATCTCAAAACTAATGCTCCCAACATAAGTAACATACTTCCAAAGAAGAGGCTTATGACAACGATGGTGACATTTGTATGTATAATGTATTTTCTGTTTATTGTTACGAGTATTATTTAGGAATAAAACTATAAATATACCTCTAAAAAATTACATTGTACCAAAATTGGAATGGGGGCAGTTGCCCACACTGCCCCCATTGTGGAGCCGTCCCTGCTTTTAGGTGAGAAATGTAAAAAGGAAAGGACTTGAGTGAAATAAGCTGGTAAAAGTTTATGGGTTGTGAAAATTACACAATTGACATGGATATGTATAGCAAAATGTAATTGCATAAGTATCAAGTAATGGAAGTGGAACGTATATATCTTCTATTCTGATACGGAAAAAGTTCATAATGATAAATTAGCAGCACTGATAAGTCTTAATCGAACTAGAAGGTCTAAAACGTTTGTAGTTCCACGTTCCCTTAACTAGAAACATGTATTCTATAATCGTAATCACGCTTGTCTAAGTTTTACTCTTCGAATCTGTACGCACGCTGTCTAGATATCTTTTTGGTCTGGAAACAATGGCTGTTGGTACAAGTATGTAGGGGATAGATAAGGTATGATAAAGAACAAGAGATGGCTCTTTTCTAATTATATTCATAGTAGACCCGTGACCTCAACTATATGTCAAATGGCTATCTAAAATCTAAATCATCTACCTTGAAGGGAAAATTTGCTCTTTTCTAAAGTAAATTGAAAATACTCGAGTTGGTTCAACCTAGTGATATTATTGCACCTTACAACTACACGGCCTTACCGGAAAAGGCAAAGCCTGAGTGTCATAAGCAAACCTGGCTTTCAAGGCATGTGCTGAGGTACTAGGCACCTGCGGTATTCACCTTTCACACACTGATTAAGCAACATGGTGGCCCATGGATTTTGGTGGCCTTTAACACAATATTTATAAATATATGCTAATATGCAACAAAAACTTCATTGTTATCGGAAAAATAGTCATGGTGAAGGCCCCTGTCTTTATTGCAGATTCCCAGACCAAAACAAAATTGAGGCCATGTTTCATCAATACAACTACTTTCTTGAATCCTCCCTGTTGAGAGGTTATTTGTTAAAATAGAATATGTATGAAGTCAATAAGCTTTCTTGCTACAAGGCTTTAGCTTAATGATTGCCTTGATGTCTTGATACCAACAAGTAGGTTCGTTTACATATGCAATTATAACCATACATAATTATCTCATTGACAACAAATTCAATTAGCTATAAAATATATGATACCCTACCAAACAAATTTACTAAGCAAAGCATGAAGACTAAAGAAGTTAAATATGAGTGATTAAACATGTCTTTTTTTTTTGAACGGCTAATGTTAGTATCTTGTTAGTTATAAGTTAGTAATACACCAAAATAAACTCCATGGGGTTCGAACCCCCAACCTCCACACAAAGAGAATCCCTAAAGAAGCCTAACATGTCTTACCATTGGTCTAATTCTTTTGTCGTGTTTTTGCAGTTGGAGCTTCAGATGTTGAAGATGATAAACTTCATGATGATATTAAAGTTGCGGAAAAGCATACAGCTCTACATTCAGCCCTATCAGAACTTGCAGGTGATTATGATGGGGAGGCTACGATGTTTTTGCAGAGGTTTTTTCGTACAAGAGTGAAACCTGTAGTATCCACTGGTTCGTTGAAGCTTGATCTTGCTCTTGGAATTGGAGGATTACCAAAGGTAATTTGTTCTTTTCTGGGTGACGATACAATGATCTTTTCTGAAATTTCTGTATAGTTAAACCCGTGTCATTGAATTGTGTTATTATGTAATACATACACAAATTTTGGTTTTGTATTGCAATGCATTATAGCTAATGATTGTGAACTCCAGATAACACCTAATTTGTACATCTCAGGGAAGAATTGTTGAGATATATGGGCAAGAGGCATCAGGCAAGACAACACTTGCTTTAAATGTTATCAGGGAAGCTCAAAAGGTTGGAGGTATGCTACAATGTTCTCTAATTCCAAAAACAAAAAAAGTCTTAAATTTTTCCACTTTGGTTTCAATATTTTTTTTCAGTAAAAGGAAGGAACAAATTTCATTATTTTTTACATTTAGAAGATTTTTTGGGTAGGTTATTGTGCATATCTGGATGTGGAGAATGCATTGGACCCTGTGCTGCTGAAAATGGTTGGTGTAGATACCAAAAGTCTTCTCATTTCACAGCCAACTTCTGCGGAAAATGTGCTGAGTATTGTTGATACTCTTGCAAAAAGTGGAGCAGTTGATGTGATTGTTGTTGACAGTGTATGGGATTCTTTTCTTTGGTGGAACTGTGCATCATTGTAATCTGTAATTCTGTAGGTGTCAAATACGGATGAGTTGGTGTAAAAGTGGTTCTGGGTCAAAATAGCTTAATTCTTAAGATAGATCAAAACTTGTTGCATTGATCTGCCAACAATTCTGTTTATCTGTCGTTTGGATTATTATTTAGCATATCAAATATAACTACTAAACTACATAACTCTTGCAAAAATGATAATCTGGTTTGTATTAATGAGTCAAGTATGCTTTTCGTGAGTTTTAATTTATACCCATCATCGTATAGTTATATAACATCACTCGACCATTTAAACATAAACGGATTGAAACAGTCCCTACGTAATAGATTACATTGTAATCTTCACTAATTCGTAGTATCTTGTCATTAATCATTATTCAAAGTTGTATTGTATCTGGAGTTTTATACATTATTATTTGATATTTTCTTCGTGGTAGATCTGTAGTTTTGCTTATTCTTGTGGCAAGAACACAGTATGAGTGGACCCTGTCATTAGAATAATAATTTGCACCTAGTAGTTTCTTGCTTTTATTGATTTAACTCTTTTATAATGCCATCAACTTTCCTTTTTGTAGGTAGCCGCACTCATCCCTCAGCGTGAAATTATGGGTGTAATAAGTGACGATTACGTTGAGACACAATCACGAATAATGACACAGGCCCTCCGCAGGATTCAATTTTCATTGTGTCGTTCAGACACTCTTATTATATTTATAAATCAGGTTAGGATATAATTAAGAAACTTGTCTATTCAATTATATATACTGTGTCCAATAACTCACTTAATTCTTCCCAGGTGAGATCAAATGTAAAAGCACGTGAAGAAGGAATTAAAAATGTTAATGAGGTGACTTGTGGCGGAAATGCCTTGCCATTTTATTCTGCCGTGCGTTTAAGAATTGCTAGAAAGGGGTTACTCAAGACTCACGAAAAGGTAAAAGTAATTTGGGGCGATAACTTTGGTAAATCTTTTCATTTTTACTTATTGTTGAGAGATAACTTTCAAAATAACCATTGTTATATGGAAATTCTAGTAAAGATCTGCATTGTCATTCTCTTAAGTCATTATCATTCTGTAATCATGAGAAGATAACAAGGTATTACTTGATAATAAATGAATACCATGAGATAAATATAGCAGAAGTGGTGGAAAATGGTGATCCCATTTTAATGGAATTGGGGCCTCATTGTTTCTTGGAGTTGGCAAGATGGCTGGGTTGCCAACTCTACGTGGAACTTTTGACCCATATGCTTATAAAAGAGGCAAATCGGGTTGTGCTTTCATCTCTAATGGGTCAAAGCAAAAGTTTTACCTGAAAGGGGAGCAGGCTGACGGGCTGCAGCCACATGAATTATATTTTTATGCATACAACCTTTTAAATAACTTTGTTCTAAAATTTAGATTATTATTACAAGCATAATTTATGCATTAACTGTTTATTTTATATTGTTTTTTTGAATTATCCCTACTTGAAAACTTGATCTGTTCCAGCCTGAACCCATTTTGACTAGTTGCCAATCCCACCTGTAGTTCTTAAACTCAAATTTTATTTTAGTTTTTATCATATACACTTTTGTGCTATATGTTTTCAGGTTACTGGTCTTGGCATTTGTATAGAGGTGATAAAGAATAAACTAGCACCGGCAATGAAAAAGGCTGATTTACAGATTGAGTTTGGAAGAGGCATATCTCGTGCGTCTGAGGTCCTAGAATTGGCTTGTGAACACGGGGTTGTTCTGAAAGAAGGAAATTGTTACTTTATGAATGGAGAAGTGTTCAACAGTAAGATGGAAGCCGAAACTTATCTGATTCAAAATGAAAGTGTTTCTGAAAATCTGGTTAAATCTCTAAGAAGACAATTATTTCGTATTGATGAAGATTCTAAATCATGATCCCAACTGTGAGGACTGTTGTCATTCCTGCACTAGGTCATGTTCAGAAAGGTAGCTTGCTATTTGTGAGCATTTCACATAAGAAAAACTAAAGTGGTCTGCATGTGGTTTGAATTCTATAACAAACATTTTTATGTCAAATCTGGCATTGGGAATTGGTAATATCGTTTATAAATCTCAATTTAAACCTATTGTATTTTAAGAACACGGATATTGAGCTGTAGAGGTTGCAAAATGGATGGGATGGGTTGACCCAAATGTTATCCTTCTAACTTCGAAGGTTTTTTTGAAACAAATTAGTGTGGTAAAGATAATTATTACCAAAGTTATATTATTTAGCAATAATCTAATCTTTCAAATAAAATGATTTAGGAGGTTATATGTATTAAAACACATAAGGCGACTTTTGAACTAGTTAACGTACTTGACCTCTAATAAAACTCAACTTCACATCTTTCTTTCCAAGGAAGCATGGAATCGATCAATCTAAAGCTATCATTTCTCAGGTATCCGCGGAGTTGGTTGTGCCATCAGGAAAGAAAAAGAAAATCTGAGCTGATTGCTTGCGCAGCTTCAAACGGTTGTGTGCTCTGTAATTATGGAGCTTGAAAGCCAGAACATTGAAAGTGCTGTATATTCACTAGAACTCAGGTAAGTGCGACAGATTCATTATTATGTTCTTCTGGCAGTTTAGTAATTGTAGGTGAAATCCTAGTAAATTGTATCTCTTTTACAATTATATTGTAGGATGATCTAATTGATTGCTCCTTTAACTTAGATTTCTAATTTTACCAAGAAATAGCAACTGATTTTGTTACCCCTGTTCATGGCTTCAGGCCTTCAGTTAGTTATGGAACCATGTGCGGGTTTGTAAAAAGTCAAATTGCTTTGGGTCAAAATGCCCAGGTTGGGCTTGGAAAGTAAACCCTAAAATTTACATATAATCAACATGTTATATTTTTTTCGGTAAAGGCCGTCACCCCTGGTTCATAAATTAAATTAGAAAATAAAGTTGAGGCACTCTATCTAGATGATAGAATGACATAGTACAACGACCTCGCAACATGCAACAATCACATAAGAGCGACATAACACTCCTAGATCCCACCTAAACATATAAACGGTACAAAAAAAAAAATACATGAGATATTCGGATTAAGTAATTTGATTACATATAAAAATTTAAATAATGACAAACTGTTATATTTGATTACAAAATTTTAATTATGACAAACTGAACGTTTGTTTTTTCCTTCTGATCAAGTAATTTCGTAGATTTGATGCATATATTTGAAATTCGAATGACTTCCATCTAGTTTGACTTGATCTATCCGTTTGTTCTGATAAAGACAAGACATTACCCAAGTCACCTTGTGTGTGTAAATGGTTTGAACTTGTCCTTGCTGCTTCCAGTGATAAAAACATGTGTTAAACACAGAGATGTACCTATGAAAATTCAAATAACACGTATCAAGTTTCGATTCAAGTGGGTTACTCTGTTATAGCAATAATGTAATATTCGTTGGCTACTACTTGGTTAACATCACTTGAAATGTACCCATCAGAATTTACAGGCTGTCCTGTATGCTGTCTATGGTTCGATGAATCTGTGACAGATGGAACAATAAACTAAACAACCGGATTGGTGAACAAACGGGTTCGGTAAAAGATGGTATGATTAACTAATTGTGCCATTAACAAATTTTAAAACGAAAAGTTTGCGTCTTGAAAAATTAGTGACATTGCAATTACAAAGAATGTGATTGACATTATTATCAAAGGGAAACGGATAACTCAAGTCGAGATGCTTAAAGAATTACAAGACTAAAAATAGATTTAAGAGTAGATATTATCATCTAATATATATCTTACGATTCCTATACGAATATCGTTTAAAAGAATATGACATGATGTAGTAAAAACAGATCAAAGATCGTCTTTCAATGCAGATTATCAGGTATACTTGTGTCTACATATTCTTCTTGTTCCATTTGACGATGATACATAGTTTGTATGTTAATCAACCAATTATCGGTCGAAAAAATAAATAATGAAACTATTATTATTTATGTGAAAACCACAACAAATGGCTGACTTCATCCGATATATTATGGAGTATATATATATACATCATCCTCAATGTGTGTCAAATTATAAGTACATAACAAAAATATTGAAAATAACTTATTTTGATGCTTTTTTTTACTTAAAAGATAAAGCACAAAATGAATAGACATAGTCATAGTGTGACAGCCCAATGTAGGCCCATCCTTATCTGTTCCAGAACAATATCTATGTGTTATATCATATGTCATTAGATTTTTTTAGCCTTATCCTCAAATCCTAAATATCTATGGACATTAGACAATGATCCATGTTACAAAATTGCAAACTTGTCTAAAATAAACGTACACAAAAAAAATGGCTTCAATATCACCTCTACAAACTTTTTCTTCTTGCAACAAAACTGCTACTTTTGGTCACAAGTTGGTTGCACCTAGAGTTCAATCTCTAGGCACGAGCCATAGGCGAGGATCACTTACGGTTGTCGCAGCCGTTGGCGATGTCTCGTCAGAAGGCACAACCTATCTAATCGCTGGGGCTGCCGCCATTGCGCTTTTGGGGACCGCCTTCCCTATACTTTTTTCACGAAAAGATACGTAAGTGTTACAAATTAATCTCTACACTTACATATATATTTTAAGTTTCTCGCGCTTATCAATGTGATCATTATTATATAAAAATGTAATGGTTTTGTCTATAAAAATAATGTTAAAGTGTTGCATAATAGAGATTGATGCTTTGATACATGTGTGATAGATGCCCGGAATGCGATGGAGCAGGGTTCGTGAGGAAATCCGGTGTGACATTGAGGGCGAATGCTGCGAGGAAGGACCAGGCGCAGATTGTTTGTGCTAATTGCAATGGATTAGGCAAACTTAATCAAGTTGATAAGTAGTACACTGTATATTGCTTCTTTGGATTGCCTAGTTTTCGGATTTGTATCTATTATTAATAATGCTACAACATGGTATATATGTTCTTGGTATAAAATAACCTGCTATATCTAACTTCCCCAAATGTGTAGCATACTAACTAATTTCTTCTTGATCAAGCATGGAAACTAAACATTGTTTCAGTTAGGATTGTGATGATTCAAAGTCGAAATTTTTAAAGTATGTAAAGTTGAACCAATCAAAAAGCTTTCAAATATGATTGATCAACGAACAATTAAAAATAAGGACCCATTATTTTGTTCCTCAAATAATTTTTATTTCTAATTTTGAGAGAACTTGAGAAAAATCCAACTTCGAACGATCACAATCTGTTTCAGTCACCTCCGTTAACTATAATTAAGCAATAGTTCGTTAATCGTTAGTTACAAATCAAACTATTTTTCTTCCCACTTCTTTCTCATTTTTAAACAAGAAATAATAGTTTTACAAATAAATTGCTGGTAAACTTTTACAAAACTAATATGACTAGTCATTGTATTCACGCGTTTTTACCAGACATGTTTTTATGCGATAAAATTTTAGATAAAAACTATATATAAAAGTATTAGTGTAATACAAATACATTATGTCATATATCCAGACCCATATTTAAAAATAAAAAAAAAACAATAAAACGTAGCAATAATGAAAATAAAATATAATTCAAAACAATAGGAATAATAATATGTATGAAAAAAATAAACAAAAGAAGAACTATATGAATCCAAATAATAACATTTCAAAAATGGTGATGTAATATAATATATTTTTTTTATTCTTTAAATATATGCAAGTATGTAACTATGTTTCATAAGTGGTTTCTAGCTCTATTAATTAATTCCTGTTATTGAGGTATGGCAGCATCAGCTTATGTCCACTAAGCTGGCAATTTTGACAAGAAATTTGTTAACATGACACGGCACGACCTGTTTTAATAGGTTTCGTGTCTTAACAGGTCTGTTAAGACACGAATTTTAACAGGTCTTAATAGGTCAAGATCTGTTAATACCTGTTAGGATCTGTTAAGATTTTTTAACATAATAATATATGTATATTTATATAAATGTATAATATAATATGGTAAGTTGATGTAAAAAGATACGAACTCAATTTCACTTTTGACTTTCACATTTAGTTCCCCAAAGCCCACGCCCCCATTCTTATCCTTTTCACTTTGTTTTTTCTTTTTAATTTGTATCAGTTCTTCCATACATATTACTTTGTATTTATATACATAAGAAGATATATTTCTACTTTCTGATTGGGAAAGGCAACGACCATCGCCATCTTCAACACCACCAAGATCGTTCCTCTTTCTATTTTTTTTCTATAGATCTAGGGTTTATTCTTTTTTAAGCTTTATTTTTTTATAGATCTAGGCTTTATCACTTTAAACTTGATGATTCATCATTGTTAGAACCATGTATTTCATAAATTAGTAAAAAGTTAATCAAAAATAATATTAATAACTTTAAGAAATTATTTGTATGTATATTTTTGTGTTTGTATGAATTTGAATTTCTTTTGAATTTGTGTTTTGCGTGTATTTATTTTTGTTTACATTTCTAGATATAAAGATTTAATATAGATATAAAGATTGATAGATATGAATATGAATGTGTTATCTCCAGAAAATAAATAAATAAATAAACAGGTTTCTTAACAGGCTCTTAAAAGGTGCACCTATTAATTTTCGTGTCGTGTTTGTGTCTTGGAAAAATGACACGAATTCTTAACAGGTCGTGTTCGTGTTTGACCTTAACAGGTTCGTGTCTTAACATATTCGTGTCTTAACAGGTTGTGTCGAACCTGTTATGGCAACCTTAATGCCCACGATATTGGTGTGATATTTTATGAGCAAAATACAATCATTCAAATTTAACCTTTTTTTTTTTTTACCGATCAAAATGTTTTAGTTTTTTTTTAACATTCGAATGGTCAGAGTCTGTTCGTCTCATTTATCGGCATCTATGTTTTTCGGGCAAGATGCTATACGAATTTTCAGGGAACCACGAAGGTAGAAAACCTTTTATTAATCTACCAAACGGCACGACAATTAATATGAGTAAACCTTACTCTCTCAGGATTCGAACTTGGGTCTCCCCAGGCACAAAAGCCTCATGGGATGACTGGGATACCACTAAGGTTTTACCTCAATGAATCAATGATATCAAAATGTTTTATTTAAAAGATATTTCCTAATCGGTAATTAAAAATTTAAACTTTTACCATTACAATTACAATGTTTTATCACAAAGTATTCAAAAAGAAGTGTTCTCTCATAGCTGGGCAAACAACAAGTCTCTCGTATTCTTTTTGGATGCTTTGTTTGGCACAAAATGAAACAAGATAATACACAATGTAACATGCGATCTAAGAAAAATGTTAAAAGAAGTACATCATAAAATGTTAAAATACGCAATAAAAGAAAACCAGTGTTCTATGCAGTTAAGGTTAATTTGGCAACTTGCCTCTATCTATTTTATTTATTTATTTATTTTTGAACATTCAAAAAGTCTTTTATTAAATAAAATTAGCGAGAAGCTAGAAGTACAAACGAGTACAAATCAGGGAAGAAGAAAGACATAGGACTATAGATTAAAACTATTCCAATTTGACCACTCAATTTGAAGTTTTGATGATCTATTTGTGATCCATGAAAAGCTTAAGGTCTTGATTTCCTTCTTAGCAAAATGGATTGACGGATGTTTGTTGGAGAATATGGAATCATTGCGACATCTCCAAATAATCCAACAACAAGCTAAGATGATAAGGCTTATGATTTCGCATTTTTTAGGCTTGAACGGATGTTTCGGTGCATCTCGAAGAGTTATTTGAAGCTGCAGGGGTTGATGAGAGGTAGTTTGCACCAGGAAAGTATATGACTCCACAAGATATTTGCAAAGTTACACCGCAGGAATAAATATTCAGCAGATTCATCATATTGGTTGCAAAGAGGACATGTAGTGGAGTTGACAGGGACGTTTCTTTTCATTATGAGATCAATTGTTGGAACTCTATTCATTTCAAGTCTCCACCCAAGTAGATTGGCCTTGATGGTGGCATCTTTGTACTTCTCGAGTTTAAATAAATCCGGGTAGGCTTCAGAGAAAGGGATCTCACCATTCCAAGTGTCGATCCAGAAGCGTATATGGGATCCATTTCCAACTTTTCCTATAAACAATTTCTCAAGAGAAACATCAAAAGAATCGAGATGGGAGTTTAGATTGGCAATAACTTTCCAAACTCCCATCAAATTGGGTTGAAGTGGAAGAGGTCTATAGTTTCTTTTCGAGGAGTGAATGGAGGTGATGACTCGACCCCAAAGGCAGAAGGGATTTATGCGAAGTTTCCACCACCTTTTTGAAAGTAATGAAAGGTTTTTCAGGTGTAGATTACCAACCCAATACCGCCCGATTCGATAGGCAAAGTTAGCCTATGCCAAGACACCCAAGCAATCTTTTTATTACCAGTCAAACCCCGCGAAAGAAATTCTTTCGAATTGAATCAAGTTTAGAGATAACACTTACCGGAGCCTTGTACAACGAGAAGAAGTAGGTTGGTAGACTATCAAGCACATATCGAATCAAAGTTACCCTACCACCGAGAGAAAGTGTAGATGCTTTCCATTGTAAGAGACGGGATTCAAAGGTTTGGATGACTGGGAGCCAATTTTTAATACGGTTCATATTGGTGCCGACCTGTAAACCTAGGTAGGTCATTGAGAGTGTAACGATTTGGCAGCCGAGGGTGTTGGCAGAAGTGTTTAGTATATCAGGGGATAGGTTAATGCCAATTTATTATTTGCATTTTATATATTTTTTTGGTGTTGTAGTTCTTTTTCTTGTCGTTTTGTACCATTTTCCAAGTTTTATTTATGATTATTGTCTACAGTCAATCATAGAAGCAGTTGAATAGTTGATGTAATTTAATTTCTTCATTTATATATCGCCAACCAACATATAAAGTCAAAAACTTTATTTATCCTTAGTTTGTTGGAACGATTAGTTATTTTGTATCCATTTTTTTTTATAAGATTGTCCATATCATTTATGACAAGTGATTATCGTACCATTATTATTGATAAATTTACCACACAATACAACTCTTATAATAAATTGTACAAGTCAGTAAAACAAATGTGTGATACATGTATCAACATTTGTGGTACAAGTAACAGTTCCCATCAGTTATAGGTTGTCTTTCCCACAAACAACTTAATCAGCATGCGATATCAACTTTACCTTATCTTTCCCAAAAAACATTTTTTATTCACAACAATAACATATTCATTTTTCTCACATATACTCAATTAAATATACACACAAACAAACATCCTTTCTCTTCTCCTTCCTTACAAACACCTAAGGATAGATTATTTCCTCTACATTATCACCCACAACAAAATCCTTCCTATAAACATCCCTAAATGTCACCACAAATGGTCCATGTACATCCTTATTATGGATAGTCTAAAACTTATAGTAAAATGTTCTACAATTATTATTATCGAAAAACCATTATTCACTAGTACAAAAAATCCTTATAAAGACCGGTTATAAAGGGAATAGAGACCTTTTGTACAACCAGTCTCTATGACTCGTGGTCCCTCAAATAGAGACCGGTTGACAACCAGTCTCTATACTAGTTATAGAGACCACTTACATAGATACAAACCTGTATCTATTCTATTTTTTTTATTAAAAAAAAATTAGTTAATGTTTCAATCAATTTCATCTAAACCAATTCACAGAATCACAGATCCAAAACCAATTCACAGAATCACAGATCCAAAACCAATTTCAATTTGAAACCAATTTCATTCGATCCAAAGAATACAATTTAAACAAACATTTATCGATTCATATTATGTAAACAAAAATAATTAAGATAATAAAGTAACTAACATATGTGGAAACTCTGCTCCAAACCTTCGTATCCAAAAATAGCATCTAAGAAAATGAGTCTTAAGCTTTTTCTTTCATATATTTTAAAACAGATCGATAGTTGCTTAGAAAAAGCAAAAAAATACATTAACAACTTTAATAGTTCCTACACAATCCAAAAGAAATAAAAATAAGATATAGGATGAAATATATACTATATATATATATAGATAGATAAATAAGATATAATAAACTTCAAAAAGTATATGTTAAACCGACCTAATCTTCTTCTTGAGGTAACTCTAACTCTGAATCAGCCAGACTAAAATATCACATCCTGTGAATAGGGAATGATTACAATCTTAAAGGTAGGCATATATAATAAATATATTATATATGAAAAAAAAAGAAGATTAAGATCCTAGATCTTAGATTTTAACCAAAAACTCTTAATAACTATACCAGATCTTGTAGGAAGATCCAATTAAGATTCACGATTTGTAAAAAGGAAAAAGAAGGGATGAAAACAATAATATAGTTGAAAAAAAGAAAACTTAAAAGCTTAGGGTGCATTTGGTTGCTGGAATGTTTTTAAAGTTTTCATTTCTAGATTTTTAGAAAATAAAAAGAGTTTTATTTTCTAGAAAATAAATAAAAATTTTGAAAACGCGTTCTAATTAAAAAACTAGAAAACATGGTAGAAAGGGAGGGGAGGAGAATGGAAAATGAAAATGGAAAACAAGAAAAACTTGTTTTCAAGTTTTCTATAGAAAAGTGAAAAACATTGTTTTTTGTTTTCTTGGAAAACTTTTTTGAAAACTAAGATTAGAACGCGTTTTCTGTTTTCCATTTTTCATGGAAAACAAAAATGGAAAACATGAGTTGTTTTTTGTAACCAAACGCACCCTTACGTTTCTTACTTTTTCGCATTAATGAATAGATGTTGCAGCAATGCATAGATAATTTAACACCCAAAAGATAAGTTTAAATGTTAAAAATCAGTGAACTTTACCATTTTTATGGATAGATGGTGCGGCTGCCGACTGTAGTGGAGCTTAAAGTAGCAGGGTTAAGGATCTGATGGGAGCAATCGCGACTGGGGATTAAGGGTAATTGAAATGGGTGGTGCGACTTGGTGGTGGTGATAGAGTTAGGGTCTTTTTTAGATGAGAGATAAAAAATATGAGAATTGGAAATTGGGAAAATGAGTTAATAAGTAAATTGAAATATTTTTGGGTTAGTAGTGAGAACTAATGGCGGTTGCTTGAAATTTTGGGGAATTTTTTTTTTTTTTTTTATGTATTGATTTAACCTTTTTGAACAAAAATATGAGGAATATAGACCGTCTGGGTAGAGAACAACCGGTCTCTATTCTTTTTAAAGTTTAGAGACCACTTATTTTATACTCATCCGGTCTCTATTCTTTTTACAGCAGGTCTTTATTCCTATCTATCTAGACATCACTATTTTAAGAACAACCGGTCTCTATTCTTTCAACCGGTCTTTATTCCTCAAAATTTGTAGTAGTGATTTTGCATTAATAAAACTATTATTAGTACATGAAAATTGTTAAATGTCGTTAAAGTGAATACGAAGTTTTATATTATTGTTTTTATGATCAACCGCTTTTTAGATTTAAAATAAAAAAAATTATCCCACGAATGACCTAAGCTTATCGTTGGATACCTTTTGGAATACGATTATTCAACAAGGACACATATGCGATCTATTGCATTTATTACTTCTTGAATTATCTCAGATGTAAATTCACGTTACTACTTTCTTTTCTTTTTTGAAAAGTAAAATTTCTATTAGTCCATACCCTGGCAAAACACCAGCGGTAAATATTTACAAGAATTTACACATAAGTAAATTTACACCAATCATCCCAAGATATACTTTTGTTTTTTGACTTTGTACTATACCATAAAAATCCTAGCGTTTTGATGTCTTGAATAATTTTTATAACATTTCTTTTGCTTTTCTGAACTTGATGTCATTCCTTGCCTTCCAAATGTTCCAGCAACTAATCATAATAATCCCTCTAATAGCTTGTGCCACTTCTTTGCTGCATCCCTAGTACTTGTGATACTCCAGCAAGTCTTTAACATTAAAGACAAAGAATGGAGATGATCTACACCATTTACTAATTGCATACCACACTTTTGCTGCTACCCAACATTCACAAAATAGATGTTCCACCGTTTCTAGTACCTCACCACAAAACACGCAAGTCTGATTTCCAACATTACAATTGCGAGCCTGTAAAGCAGCCATGGTCAGGATTCGATCCAATGCGGCCCTCCACATAAAAATATTGCACTTTTTAGGTATCCAACTACACCATTCAAACTTCATTCTATTACCCATATCCAAGCCTCCAAATATGAACTCTTTTACATTCCTGACCGACATTACATTATCCTTGCCCCCCATCCAAGCCCATTTATCTTGTCTATTACTAATAGCGACCCCAACGAGAGTTCTCTTTAAATTATCAAGTTCCAACAGTTCCTTCAAACTGGAAAGTCTTTTCGACCATTGCCACGACCCATCGAAACAACCCTGTTCATTATTAAATCGTTCTGCCACCAATACTTTCTTATCCTTTTCAAGTTTGAAGAGTAACGGGAACAGAACCTTTAAAGGATCACTATATACCTAATTATCTAGCCAAAATTTGATATCCCTTCCATCTCCCACTTCACCTCTCAACATATTATTAAAGCCGACTCCTTTAACTTTTAGAGCTTCCACATATTTCACTATATTACTCCATGTCCCTGGAAGGTACTTATTGACTGGAATATGATTCCAACGCCGTTTAGTGTCATGAATTGCGCAAATAACCCGCCTCCAGAGGCTGTTGGGTTCTGTTTTATATCGTCAAAGCCATTTAGAAAGTAAAGCGATGTTTGATTCCCTAAGCTTACATAGCCCCAGTCCCCCCCATACTTTTAGGAGAAGCGACAGTATCCCAAGAGACCCAATGAATCTTCCTACCCGATTCTGTGCTTCCCCATAAAAATTTTCTCATGATGGCCTCCAACTTATCGATAACCACGCCTGGTGCTTTATAGATGGAAAAGGAGTAAGATGGGAGACTTTCCAAAACCGATTTGAGGAGAGTAAGCCTACCAGCGATGGATAGACTAGACGCTCTCCATTTAGACAACATTGTTTCAAAAATATCGACCAAAAAATTCCAGTTGGCTGCCTTGTTCATGTTAGCTCCAATCCAGATGCCAAGGTGTTTAAAAGGAAAGTTTCCGGCCGCACAATCAACTTCTCTTGCCATATCAACCACCTCCATATTGCTAACCCCGATTCCAAACAAATTGGATTTCCCAAGATGAATTTTTAGTCCTGAGATAATATTAAAAACTCTTAATACATTTGCTACCTGTCTGATGTTATCTAAAGACCATTCTCCCATAACGATACAATCATCGGCATACAAAAGGTGTGAGATAACCAAACCATCTTTACCTATCTCAACTCATTTCACCGAACCATGGGCAACAGCTTTCTTTATCATGTACGACAAAGCCTCCATGACCATAATAAAAAGAAAAGGAGCAATGGGGTCACCTTGTCTCATACCTTTTTGACATTGGAATTCAAACGTAGGAGATCCATTGACAAGGATAGAGGACCTTGCCAATGACAAAATACCGAAAATCCAGTCACACCATTTGGGTGGGAAACCCATCTTCTCCATAACTGAAATTAAAAACCTCCAATTCACGTTATCATAAGCCTTGGCGAAGTCGATCTTCAATGCAAAAATCTTCTTGTTCTTTTTCTTAGCCCATCCAAACACTTCATTGAGAATGAGAGGCCCATCAATAATCTGTCTATCACTAAGGAAAGCTGTTTGATCATCAGAAATTACCGACCCCACCACCTTTTTTAGTCTATTGACTAAGACTTTCGAGATCACTTTGTTGATAATCCCGATTAGATTAATTGGTCGATAGTCATTTAAGCCGCTTGGATCCTTTAACTTAGGGATGAGGGTTATAAAGGAGGAGCCACATCCTCTGTTAATTATACCCGATTTGTGAAAATCGTTAAACAGCTCCCTAAAATCTCCTTCGAACAAATTCCAAAATTTCTTCACAAACTTGAAATGGAATCCATCGGGCCCTGGCGCCTTGTCGTCCCCATATTCAAAAACGGCCTTCTTGATTTCCTCATTAGAGAAGATCGAGATTAGCCCCTGTGCCTCATTATTACTTAATTTCGAGCCATCCCATTCAGTGAATTTAGGTCGATTGACCCAATCTTCACTAAATTTGTCACGAAAGAAGCCCAGAATGTGTTTTTTTGATCATTTTCGGTTTTTCCACCCAGGATCCATCAATGAGGAGTCCAGGAATATTGTTGGTCGTCTTCCGTTTATTAATAATCCCATGGAAAAATTTAGAATTCTCATCACCGTCAATTGCCCATTTGATCCGTGACCTTTGTTTTAAATCCTTAGCTTTTGATTGTTCCATCTCCACAATATGCCTAACACATTCCGTTCTAATCCAGCTTTCTTCTTCATTTAAATCCCTTTCTTCCAATATAGAGTCGATCTCTTCCAGTTCTTCCTTGCATTGTTCTCTTTCATCCCCTTCTCTATCCCAACACCCCTCCTTCCATTTTTTTAGTTGTTGTCTAACATGTTTCATCTTCATCATAAGTCTTAAATCTGCTGGTCCATAAACCACAGCTTCCTTCCACGCGTTGTTAACAGCCTCCTCGAAACCATCTTTATCCAGCCAAGAGTTAAAAACTCTGAATGGCTTAGGACCAAAATTCGACTCCTTAAAGGATAGGAGCAACGGATTATGATTAGAAAAGAGTCTAGGAAGAGCTCTCAAACAAGCAAGAGGCCATCTGTCGATAATTTCATTCCCTACCAGAAATCTATCAATTTTGCTCAACTTCCTTCTCCCGTTTTCCTCTTTCATAAACGTAAAACCATTCCCTCTCATTTCATATTCATGTAAATCTGCCTCATACACAAAATCATTAAACACCCTGGCACAATGAGGATTGAAAGCAGATCCCTTTCTATCATCTGGAATTCTCACCGCGTTGAAATCACCCATCAATATCCATTGACCCCCTTCCTTGTTTTTTAATTCAGCCAACTTCTCCCACAATATTTTTTTGTCCCTTAGTTTTTGGGGTGACACGACATTGACAATAGTTACAGTATCACAACATCCTTTAATCTTTCCTTTAATCGCCAAAAAATTGGTTTCCTTTATACTTCCCAGTCTAGAGAACACCCCGGGATCCCTAATACAGAGTAAACCACCTGATTTACCAACAGAATCGACATGCTCCCAACCCATGTTACATTTTCCCCAAAATCTTTCAACCAAAACCTCCGTCAATGACGAGCATTGAATTTCTTGAAGAGAAACAAAAGACACCCCCTCCCTTTTTTTAATGCCCTGAACCCATCCAGCTTTCCCCGTCCCTCCTATTCCCCGAATATTTTAAGATAAACAATTCATTGATTAACAACATTAATACCTTCATTGATTATCTTCTCTTTCACTTTGTCAGCCTGGCGTTGGAGATTAACCCAAATAATCTTTCCCATGTCCATTGTGTTATTAAATTCTTCTTCAATGTTCCTTCCTATTTTGTTAACTTCAGCAGTCTCATCTTCCCCCCCCTTCTTCGGGGTTTCCATCCTTTGTGTTACTGATGTGAGTGTCTGAAGTGTTAAGTGATTTAGGGCTATTATTTAGATCCATCTTTTTTGATTGCGTACTGACCTTCACATTTTCTTTTTCTCCTGAATTAGTCTGACCAACCAATGAGTGGGTTGCCAAGTCTTCAAGCCCACCTTCTTCCCCATCCCTGCGTCTTTTTTTGGGCCTCATGTTTGGGTCACCTAGTTTATCAGCCCAAGCATCAGAAAATTCTTCATTTTTCTTTTTATTTAAATTGACTTTATTTAACTTTTTCCTAGTGGGGACAGAAACAAAAACGGCTACCTTGGGTTCTACCCCATAATTATTTTGCACGGGAAAAGTGGAAAAATCTCTCCCCATTGAATCGGTCTTATGTTTCCCATGCAACTCCTCAACTTCTCCCTCTTCCACTTCTTCTAAATTCACCTCTCCATCTTCCATGTTGACATCACGGTTACCGGAGAAGTTCTCTCACACATTCCTCCCATTGGTTCCTTTTAAAGAAACCACTATTCCTGACAACGTTCTCTTTTCTTTCTGTTTTTGTCAAGGACAACAAAACCTGTAGACGTACTTGAATCACAATCACAATTAGGAATCACAATTAGGAAACTCTACAGAGAGTATTTTATCTTACACATTCTTCTACATATATATTTTCTTTCTAACTGTCAAATCATAGTTAGTTACGATTAGTACCCCCTAAATAAATTTGGGAGAATCAAAATATACATACTCAATCAAAATTTTATAATAACAAAAGCAATCTATTAACTCTTATAATTACAATAAGGGAAATGCTAAATACAACCCCAAGGGCTATATTTAACGTGCATAAAAAAACTTGTACATTCCATATTAAAAGTCCTCCCCCTGATTTTCATGGTAAATATACAAACAATTTATGCACCTTAAACACAGCTCTAAGGGGTGTATTTAGCAAACCTCTTATAATAATAACACCATTTATTGATCTTTTAAAAATTAAATATGTGAATTATCCATTTTACTCCTTAGACTAAGAAGACTAGAGGAGTGGTGATGGAAGAAGGGATGAGTGACTTGCATCATGTAATTTTTGTGGAATAAAAAGTTGTCATTGAAAAAGGATGAAAATTGGTGAAATTTGGAGAGTTTGACTATTTACGTCATGTGACATGTGGGGTAGAGAACTGTTAAAAAACGGCAAGATATTAAATAAAAGTCTTATTTAATCGAATAAAAATTGCAATTTTTTAAATAATAAATGTTTCACTATCATGATGTCATATTTTTAATAATAATAATAAAAAATATTAAATGTAGCTTTTAAGACTCATAAATGTGCATACATTAACATTTCATATCAAAAGTCCAATTGTTGGATTTTATGGTAACATAATGGATCTTAACTACAAACTTGTAGATAACACGATTTCTACACTGAATTCATATCACCAATGGTGGATTTGATGTGTGTGTGTTTTTGGTGTGGGAGTGTGTGTTTTGAGAGAGAGAGAGAGAGGATGATTGAATTAAGTGTGTGTAAAGGTTATAGGAATGAATGATTGTTGTTCAAGCTTGTTAATGATATCTAAGGTATGAGGGTATTTATAGTCTATCCTTATACATATTGTAATTATTACATCTAGCCCCTCAACCTTAGTTATCATTAAACTATGATTTAATCAACAAGTAAGTCCACTAAACTAAATTACAATTTATCACTATTTTTGGATTTCTAACAAAACCTAAGGGCTACATTTATATTCATACAATAAATTTTTGTCATTTACTATATAAATTTTATTGCACAATTTTTAACTGTATTATGCAGAAATTGTTGTAGATAGCTAAAGTTTGTTGTAGCAATATCATTGTTCTTTAACAAAATTCTAAATATATATTTCCATCAATACATTTATGATCCATGTATCATCTTGAAAAATAATGAAAGTTATTATAAATAGGATAGAAATTGAAGTTAAAGGATTTATATGTAACTTTTACAATACGAGTATATTTAGTTTGTTCAAATTTAAGGCTATTTAGTTTACATATAATTTTTGTAAAAATTTAGATCGTCCAAAAAAAAAAAACAAATTACAAACAAATATTTACAAACTTACTTGTTATGTGATTCTATTAATATTTTTTTTCTTTATCATATTTCTTTCTCCGTATTTTATAGGGCTATAAACGGTTTGGTTAGCTAGAAATTTTGAACCGCTTTTCGGGTTTCCGTTCGGTTCGGTTAGTTAGAAATTTTGAACCGTTAAGTTCGGTTACCCGAAAATCGGTTACCCGAAAAAGTCGGTTAATTTCGATTTTATTTTCGGTTAACCATTTATTAAAGTTATGCTAATATAAAGTTTAAGTTTTAATTACAATAGTCAATTTACATTGCATTAATTAATTTTTTTTTATATATATATTGGTTATTTAACTACATTAATATTTTGTTTTATAAATAAATATACATTTTATCTAATTGTGATGTCTTTTATACGATATTACTAATGTTTTTAATAAATATCTTAAACAAAGTTAGCAACTTTTCTTAAAAAGAGTATATATATAAGAAAATTACTTATAATATTCAAAATTAATTATAGATTGTGAAAGAAAGTTAGTAAAATTGTTAATATTTTAGATAACAAATACAAAAATTTAGCTTAAGAGATATGTAAATGATGTATTTATGGAATACATATATGTGTAAATATACATATATATGATTATATGAAGGTATATATCAAAATTCGGTTCGGTTCGGTTAACCGCGGGTAATGAATATTGAAAACCGTAACCGAACTGTTACACTTCGGTTTTTATGTTTTCGGTTTTTTTGGGTTTCGGTTATTTTCGGTTTCGGTTTTTTGGGTTTCGGATCACGCGGTTTGGACCGGTTATTCGGTTTTACGGTTCATTTTTTACACCCCTAGTATTTTACCATCCAACCTTTTAAAGAATGCAAATTCCTTAAAATAAGAGATATTTGCATTTCAATTGAAATTAAATTTCTTATTTTAACCAAATATATAGTACTTCTATAATGAAACAATAACTTTTTAACGTATATAAAAAAGTTATACATTTTCGATTTTATATAAAAAAGACCATTTTTTAAATTTAAGATAAAAATATAACGATTTTATACATGTAACCAAATCTTAAAAAAAAAAAAAAACTAAAGATGTTCATTAATGAATTCAAACTTTCTTAATATAAAAATATATATTAATTTGTTAATATTAAAATATTAATTATGAAATTGAATTAGTGATTATTAAATGTAATTTTAATTATTATATGAAAAGAATTAAGTTTATTAAATGAATAATCAATACATCCGAAACACAGTAATTAAATAGAATAAAAACCTCTTTTTTCTAATAAGAAAATGCTAAATGATTAACGTGCATAAATATCATAAATATACAATTTTTTTTTATACAACTTCACAAAATTTTTAATGTCTTCTTTTAAACTCTTTCTAATATGATGATAATATAACTACATGTCTACATATACAACAAAACCTATATTACTATCATATGATTTTTTATCAATGAATTTTTAAGTTTTTTTTTTAAAAACTTGATTGTAGATATTTTTGTTGTGTTATATAACACTTGATATATTATTTATGAATTAATTTAGTTATATATATATTTTTATTAATATAACTTTTATCAATTTACGTATATAAAAAAAGTAAAATATTTATAATTAAAATTAATAAATAAATAAATAAATAAAATTAAAACAATTAAAATGAAATAGAGAGAGTATGATATGATTATCAAATTCCCTATACACATCCCTCCACTCGTGTAAATGGACCATAAATATCAACTTACCATACATCACACTTTCCAAAAATAAAATAAAAGAAAGAAACCCACGTGCCCCTATTTATCGCAGAACAGTAGCTGTAAACCGTAAAAACATTATCATATTACTATTCTCATATTACAATACGAAATTACTTTTTTCGAAATGACTATAATATACTTTTCGTATTATACATAGACGGTCTATATACCAAAGTACGAAACGAAACTAAACTAAACACTCTCTTTTTTGCTTTTTTTAACTTGAAGCCAAACCAAAACCAAAAAACCAAGCACAGAAAACGTTTTCTGTTCTGTACATCGAATAAAAAGTCGTAAAGCTGTAATATTACCCATTCCACAAAATCTTGTTTTTCTTATTATTTGCATTAATTCGAAGGTACCCCATCTTAACTTACTGTTTCGATTTTGATCTTTGTATATTTTTATTTATATTTAATTTTTTTTTTCAATTATTTATTGAATCTTTTTATTTATTGAATCTTGTGTATTTTTTTCTTGTTTTTTGCAGTGATTATGCAAAAGTGGCGAAAAAAAGGTGGTGATAAATATAATAACAATCTTAATTATAGAAGAAAGCCACCTCTTGGTATGATTCTTTATATTATTTGAAATCTTATTTATTTTTATTGATATCTGTGTGTGTGTGATTGTTGTTTTTCTTTTTTTGCATGTAGTATGTGTTTAAGGGTTTCTTCTTTATGTGGTAATTTTGTTATTTAAGTCTGATGCTTATTAGTTTATTTGATTTTGATATTACCTTATAATGTGGTTTTGGGCTATAAGGGTATTTGAAAAATTTATTAGGAATGTATTATGTTTATATTATAAAACCGGCGAAAAACGTGTGTATACATATGTTGCTGAAGAGTAGGTTGGGTAGAAACTCTGGTTTTAGAACCGGCAAAAAACGCATGAATGCTGAAGAGTGGGTTGGGGTAGAAACTCTGGTTTTCATGACCATTATATGTGCAAAACAGAACCCTAGGGATTTTCGTTACAGTTTCTTTGATCTTGGTTATATTACATCTTTGATTACTAGTTCTTGGAATGGTGATAAGTTTTCTTTAATTATTTTGTATGTGTTTGTTTTGTGATGTTTATCCTGCCTAACTTATATTACTTATGTATTTGATTGTTTTGTGAGAACAATAGCCTTCCAACTAGTACGTTAAGAAGCGTTTGCCATGTATATTGTTTTTGTGTTGTCATTTTTTTTTTTGACAATATAGGAAAAATGGGTTGTACGTATTGTCTAACGTTGTTGCTTAAGTAAGATAGTTGTATTACGATCCATATATATGTGCTTCGTGGATAGCTAGTTATGACTCTAGGTTAACCTTTTACGCTACATTAGTACTAAAGGTAGCTTGTAATAAGACTTAACAAAGACGTTAATAGTTTTAGAAGTTCCGAATAAAGAAAAAATAGGAATGTTGGAAATCATAAAGATGACACTTTGATAATATACAATGGTTGATGATGGGTCATCTAAAATCCTTCCTTTTTACCACACTTTTTCTCCAGAATCTTAACTAGCTAGAAAGATGTCAAATCCTTATCGATAATGGATTTTAAGAGAATTTATTTTTCCTGTGTCTGTTGTTGATACCCTGAACCACCATCTATGGTTTCGTTGTGATTTGATATTGCTTACAATCTAAAGAGTGACTGGCTATCCAGTTTTTTCTATTATTTTGCTATCCGTGTAGTTAAAAAATCATCGTATGCTTCTGATAATCAGTACTCAAGTGACTTTAACACTTTAGGTCGCTTTAATCATGAATTAATGCTTACAAATTGTGTTTGTACTTTTTCAGATATGGCTGCAAATCAAGGAGCTGTTCCCTATTGGGAGAAACGATTTGTCTCTTCAGTTGGATCGCTATCATGGGACCACTTCTTGGAAGCTCGGAAATTTACCCATATCTACCCCGAAATACTAAGCTGGGACGACACTGCAGGAGAGAGAGCATTTCGGATTGCAAAGGATAGATTCTATGCAAAGTTTTATGGTCATCCTTGTGATGTTGAACAGCAAAATCCAGATTTGTACATTGATGAAATAGACTGGAATGCTGAAGTGGATTATAATCTTATGCTGGACTTTGATGCTGAACCTGTGGTTCCTGATATCGATAACAATCATGAACCAGTTTTGGTTTTTGGGAATGTGCTGCCTGACCCATATAAAGATTACTCACCGTATGGTTGGGGAGATAGTGATGACAAGATTAACAACTCTAATGACATAAATAAAGACCAAAGTGGTACTAAAAACTGGGATGATTATATCGAAAATGGGAGGATTAACTGGGATTCTTGGGACGTTGGAGATGCTAATAAATTATGGTGGGACTGGGATGAAATCGATAATAAAGCAGTAGGTAAAGGCTGCAACGGATATGTAAATGACAATGATTATCATCCTACTTATGGAGATGTGCATAATGAGAGCTACATGTCAAGTCATAAAACGGGTAGCTTTCATGGGAATAACAGTCGGTACAATCGTTCTTGGAGAAATAACGGAAATTGGAGAAAGACCACCGGTCGAACCTATGGGAGTCAACATGGTTATTGGTCATCTTTTCAAGCACGTGGAAGTCAACGTATTCATGTGCGGCCGTGAGCCCCAGATTTCGTCAAGTGCATGATGCATAGAGAACCCTGTTTGTTATATAATATTGAATACTGGTTATTTTTTTGCTGGTCTGTGTTGTAGAGTAGTAAATTTTCTGAGGTTGGTTTTTGTGAATGATGTGAGTCCTCTTTGGACATTTTGGGTAAGTAATGAATGTTGGAAGTTATTTCTTTTGTAGTAGATTATATGTTTTCTTTCTGATAACTATCTGTCTAGTGGCAATTAAGTTCTCATAATATAACTTGATTAGTTTTTCTTTACTTAACATTTATTATCTACTTCGTAAATTTTTGTGGCATGCCAATTGATGTGTCCATTCGGCAACTTGTCAGACAATGCTTGAAGAGATTTTAACTCATGACTGGTGTACAACAAAGTGGTATTCTACTGACAAAATATTAAATGATGAGTAAAATTATTTAACGTCATTAGTTAAAATCTCTTCAATAGTTTTACTCATCATTTAACTTTTTGTCAGACATGCTTGAAGAGATTTTAACTCATACGGTCTACAAATATGACAATGCTAGGGTCGACCCAAGCCTCCTAATTGGACTTGGCATAAATAGGACAATGTAAACTAGCCACACTAACATGGATGTCATGACAACATTCGTGCCTTGTTGACATGCCAGTGACAATAACCCAGGATTCCAAAAGTTAAACCATTGCCCAAGTCAGTTGCTACAGGTGGCATGTTAAATTCATGTCAAAATATCCAACCAACTGACCAGTAGCCATTATTTGAATTGTTCCAAGTCATACACTATGTTGTTCAGGATTTTCTATGTAAATAACTGTTCTTGCGTTGATTTGTATCATGTGTGTGCAAGGGGAGGAGGATTTTTGTTTGATAACAAATATTAGAAGATTATGGACCATAAAAATCACACAAGTAGACGAGTGTATGACAAAAAAGAGTAATATGTTTTGTCTGTGTTCATAATAATCACGTAAGTCTATGTCGGGTACCTCACAAATCCAAACAAAAGCATGCCATTAAGGGAAAGAATGATCCTTCAAAAGCTACTGTACAATTTACCTCAAAACCTAAGGATTAGAAAATTTCATTAATATTTCAACCTAAACTAAGTCTCATGCTGACGACTTGCCTAATCATTAAAGAGATGGAATATGCTAGCTTAAACCTTCATCTTTTCGGGTTAGTACATAGTCAAATCATTCCTCGCTGATCAAATTGGAATGGTGAGACTAAGTCATTAAAATATCAAACGTTAACACCCAGCGCAAAAGTATTAGTCCCCATTATTTCATCCAGCGATGCATAATGCTTTCGTTTCACATCATCAAAACTGCTACTATTTGGTTCCTGGGTACTACAGCTTAAGAACAAGTCCAATAGGACAGTGATCACTGCCCAGAACATCTGGAAGAATATAGGAGTCATGAACCTTATCTGCAATAGATTCAGATACAAGGAAGTAGTCCAGCCTCCATCCTAAGATTTGCCACATAAAACATACCATGGAACATAACATATGTTATAAGTCTTGAGTGTCAGAGCATATAGAATAGCAATTTAGGGGATATATAATATACACAAATAAAGGAAAAACGGGTACCTTTATTAGTTTTCCGGCCACCATGTCTGAAACCCCAGTAAGTATAGCCAACAACATTAGGGTGACGTTTCCGGAAGGTATCAACAAAACCCTTTTTCAGAAAATTTTCCTCAAATGAGTTTCTTTCTTCGATAGTAAAACCCGCACTTCGTTTATTTCCCTACAAAGAATAATGAAAAAAACTAAGAAATTGAGTCCTATCCTAGATCATAAAAATTGATATTTAGTTTAGTTCCCTTCAGAGTATGGTCTTTTTACCGCAGGATTGTAGATGTCTATTTCGTCATAAGCACAATTTAGATCACCTGTTAAGATAACAGGTTTTGACTTTTCCAGCTCCTGTAGAAACAAATTCATTACTCAGTTTTACCAGCAAAAAAATAAAAATAATTACAACAATGATAATAATAAATTAAATAACCCGTGATATAGAGTATAGACAACACATTCATAAATCATATAATATTTTAATTATTTTTACAGAAATTACCTTAATGTAATTGCTAAGACTGGGATCCCACTCTGTTATCCTGTATGACTAGATAAAGAAGGCACAAAAAATCATTACTTTGAGTGGTAACAAATTTAAAGAGCATTTTAGTTAAATGTACAAATAGTTACCAGCCTTTTGAGACCATCACCGGAATTAGGAACGTATCCACTAATTAGATAGAATGAATTGAATTCGGTTGTGATGAGCCTTCCTTCACTATCATGGTCTGATATGCCAAGTCCATATCTGACAGAAAGTGGCGGTATCTGTCAGAATGACAAAATATCGTCAATTATCTGCCTTTCAAAAAATATAAGAATGACAACCTATCAAATAATATGTACGGTACCGCTGTTTAGTATATGGTTATATAATGATCTACATAAGATACTGCTACAAACAGGAATTATCATACCCTGGAGATAATTGCAGTACCAGAATAGCCAAGCTTAGAGACGCTACAAGTCCAGAAGCTGTTGTCGTATCCTTCCAAAAGACGTTGTTTTATTGCTTCTACATCTTTCTCCTGTTATTAGAAAAACGCAACAAAAAGTTTACAAAGTTTAATAGTCTTGACTAAACCTATAAACACAGAGTCTTCACTTAAAATTTTGTCCATTTCGTAAAGAAGAAAAGGCCCGACATGATATAAGGAATTTTCTAAAAAACTAAGATATATAAGTACACACGAAGTGAAAGACATCAGCTTAAAAGCTTAAGTACATACTTGCTTTATAAATTTACTGTTACTGTTGAGAATAAAAATTCTTCTGGTGGTTGTAGTTGCAGATTTCTTGATAGATTATAATAGCATTGGCAGTGCTCTTCTAATAGATATATGACTTAACACTGGCAGTGTTTCTTTCTAATATATATATATATATATATAGGGGGAAGGGAATATGAGGCTGTTAGGCACCCAAGTTGGGTGAAAAACCCATCACATACCTTTTTTTAAAAGGTAAAAATCATGGGGGGCCATGTATTTATTTAAAATATTAAAATATTAGTATGTGAGGGGTTTTTCACCCAAGTTGGGTGCATAACAGCCTCATACTCACTTTTCCCATATATATATATATTATATATATATACTAGACCCCATCCCTCGCTTTGACTGTTCACCATATGTGTATCGTACCGACCCCATAATCATACGTACAATAATTTCACTCATTCACTTGCCATCTCATTGTTCACCCGGAAAATCTTCTTGTTTAAGAATATATATATATATATCATATAGGTGGCAACACGGTCAGGTCAAGTGGATGGTGTAAGATGTCAAAACAGGTTTGAGTCGAAGATCAAAATAGGTCAGCTTTAATACAAGTTCAAATCAGAACAGATTGAGTTGACCACAAAATTTCTTGTCCATATTAAGAAAATTAAATATAATAGAATTAGTTGATTGCACAGAAAAATACTAGTACAATAACAATCAATATAAACGGGCAAATGGAAAAGGTCTTCCTTGTTGGGGTTACCCAGCTCCTATCGAATGCGAGTCATTTGACTCACACGTACGCGGGCTAACCGGGTTATTCCAGTGGTCGTTTCTGAACCTTTCCCTGGCCACCCCAAGATGTCAACTAGTAAAATTTGTACCTGAGACCCCTTGTAAGTACATTGTCTCTCTCAAACACTAGGCTATCTTGCATACATCAAACCAGATTTTGAGCGACTTTCTATCCATTTTACCAGTTAGGCATGTCGCCTTTTTAGTATAAAATTTCATATGACTCATTGAATCCGTTAAAGATAAAACACAGCCCGAATTAACCGACTGATAAACAGATGAGGAAATTAATACCTCTAATGTAGGTCACAGTATTAAAAAATAAAAATAAAAAAATTTGATATGAAGGGGAGAAACTTGCCTGCAATTTTGTTTCTTGCAAGCAAAGCACATCAAAATCTTCTCTTTGTGCAAGTTCCAAAGCAGAAAAGCTCTCTAACTTTAATAAAGCCCTCAAACCATTGACATTCCAAGACATTAACTTCACATGTTTTGTATCACTACCAAGAGGAGGCGGCCTCATAGTTTTAGGATTGTAAGCGATCCAATCTTTTTGTGGCTTCTTGTGAGCAAGAACAGTCCATGGTTCAACTTGCTGTTCGACAATATCCACCTTAGTAGAATCTTCAATATCTTTAAAAGTCTCCAAAGCAATGTTTACATCCGTTGTGATTTGTTTTGCCCGTCTCTTGATGCTTTTATTCACAGAAACTGTGTTGATAACCTCCTGGTACCCCTCAACTGATGAACTTTTAGCCTTCCTTTTGGGACCCTTTTCACCATCAACTTGAGTTGCTTTCATGGATTTTTTATCTTCAACTACGACTTGAGAAACTTCATAATATACAAATACATATTCTTAAAGATTTGATAGTGATAATAATAATACTTCAAAACACCTGAACCTACATATATAGCTTTAAAATATTGTGACCATATTAAATGATGTGTAACAACCAGATTGAGTTCATGAATAGCAGATATTAGTACCATCAGCTTGTTCCACAAAGAAGCTCTTCAAGGTACATATGAGATCATGCTTAGAACCTTTTGTAGAGCCCCCCATGCTCCTACAATTCAAAAACATTGTGATTACAGATACAAAATCATAACAAGTGCAACCCAAGTTGGTTTTTGTTATTGTTAATTAAGTAATTACAACTGTTTAAAGAAGCAAAACTAGAAATTTAGTAGCAACGAAACGTAAAGCAGAAGAATCTATTTGGATTTGCTTCTGTTGTAACGAAACACAATGATCAGATATGAATTTGTTTAAGCATTTTGCAATTCTGCTTATTTAAGGATAAAAGAGGTAAAATAATACAAATAGGATAAGCAATTCTCTCTATAAATATTTACAACTTATTTGACACTCAAATAAGCAATTTGCATTTGTTCAAAACTTCAAATACTCAAAAACTGCCTATCTGCTCTATCTAAACACAATAAGCAATTTAGCTAAATACGAGACTTTTGGGAGACTTCCAAGCGGTCCGACAAAAGACCCGTTCTCATTTTAGCTAAATACAATAACTTTGACCGTTAAAGACAAAATCACAACCTACATTGGCCCACACTATATAAGTCGAAATAAAACCGCTAATAATCATTATGGTCTGATACTTTGATCTCATTCCCATAGTAATGAAAATTACACCTTGGCAAAAAAACATATTCATAAGTACCTCAATTTCGTTTTAAGCTCTTGAACTGTCATTTTGTCAAACGTATTGTCGGCGATTACATTTTCATCAGCTCTTTCTTTCTCTGCCATTTCCTACAAAAATACGAATACGAATATGAATTCACAAGTGTCACAAAAGCTTGTTTTCAGGGCTTATAAAAAATTTTCAAAAACCCAATAAGCTAAGCCATGAAAATAAGCTTACCCAAACACACATTCAAATTTCTACACTTTATAAAATGGTTTTAAATTATAAAAAGTTTACTACATTAAATGTGTAAACTTTCTAAAATTTTGTATACCTTTGGTTGGATACTTGATTTTGAAGTTGAAGAAAAACGCCCCATTCCACTCTTGTAATAATTATTATTATTATTAATATTACTATTATAATGATGAATCAAGCCTCCGAATTTTAACCTTTTTGGAATTACTGCAATCCTATTAAAAGAAATAAAAGGTAACCCAAATTAATCTAACTTTGGTTTTTAATATAAAAAAAAAAAAAAAAAAACAAATAAGTTGAAGGAAAGAAAAATGAAAAGCACCTGTTTGGAATGAACAAATTTTGAAGCCCTAAATATAATAAGGTGGTGGTGTTATGATGATTCATTAGTTTAGACTCTATGGTTCCGTTGCCTATCGATAAACTTTTTTCTAAGAGTTTTTCATTTTTTTTTCTTTTTGGACTTTTTGATTAGGGAAAATTACCTCTTTAGACAAATAGAAATAGGTAGGTCTTGTATTGGACATAATACTAAAATTTTTTCAATTTAGTCAATATAGCCGTGTGATACGGCATAAAAATTCACGGATAAAAGATAACCAATCAAAATATTACATGTGTCCTTGTTTTTCCGTATCCTCCTTTTTCTTCTCTCGATGTTTTTCCCTCTGTGATCTCATATTCAATTCTCTTCTTTAACAAAACAATGAAACGAACACCACGTTTGAAAGCAAAAAAAAACTAGTTCATCTAAGATTTATCAGAGTGTTTGGGGGTTTCAATCAAGCATAAATTAAACCTTTGAGACTAGTTACCACTTGTTGTAACTTGCAAGTGCAGTGCTTGATTGGAAATAAGTTTTCAAATTATTATGTGGCGGCGTTTAAAAAATCTGACTCAAAAAATCAGCCAATATGTATCTTGTCGCTTTATGAGACAGAAACGTATTCATCGTATTTATGGCTCAATTTAAATAGATTTTTATGCATGAATAATATCGTACATATATATGGATCTAGATCTGCTGGGTCTGTGTAACACCCCGAGCTAGGCTCGAAATACTACCGAAAAGATATAGCGTATGCATGGAATTATCGTAGAACTTGAACTATATGAAAATTAAAGGGATTCGGTGAATCCATCATCAACAAATAAGTACATAAAGCATAATGCAGATAGGGGCAAAAGAATCCTTGATCCATGTAAGACCAAGCCCAAACTCTAGCACAAACATCCATCAAGCACCACGTCTTGGATTCACAAGGTTACCTGAAAAGTGTACTACACAAGGTCAACACTAGGTTGGTGAGTTCGTAGGGGCAAATGACGAGGATCTAATGCCAAAGCCATTCACAATATGAACTAAGCTAATGAACAAGGAACACACTTACAGTAAGTCCTTAAAAGGCGCAAGTACTCAATATAGGTTGGCTCGTAGCGCAACCTGGACCCACATGTATCCATTGCACAATCATACCATAACTAGAACACACATAATGCACAAGAACACAGAATGTCGACATCAACAAATATCCATCAAGTTCTAAAATGCCAGACATGTCCATCAGTGTCCCTCAATTGTTCTCATGTTATCCAATTGTCATCAAGTACGTATAGCACCCGTTTATTGCACATGCACACATTGTCCCTCTATTGTCATCGATATTGTCATCAAGTACATAAGTACCCGTTTAATGTCATCAAGTACATAAGTACCCGTTTAATGTCATCAAGTACGTAAGTACCCGTTTATTTGTACATGCACACATTGTCCCTCTAATGTCATCGATATTGTCATCAAGTACATACGTACCCGTTTAATGTCATCAAGTACATAAGTACCCGTTTAATGTCATCAAGTACGTAAGTACCCGTTTATTTGTACATGCACACATTGTCCCTCTATTGTCATCGATATTGTCATCAAGTACATAAGTACCCGTTTAATGTCATCAAGTACATAAGTACTCGTTTAATGTCATCATGTCCATCATGTCCATGAACTCAACCATGCACAATGCACATACATTTCATACGACTTTACATTTAAGGAATCTTAGATGTTTGTATACAGGGTCACCCGCAGCCTTCCCACCACATCTCCAACTCATTAAATGTATCATCGTCTTCCATGTATGTACAACTACCCTAATCATAAATAAATCAATCATACTCAAACAATACATAATCAATCAATGTCCATCAATGACCCTCACATATGTACTCACATAATGAACTACACAAAGTATTTAGAATACGCATAGTAAACAAGAACAAGTAATAATGATATCAAGAAGTATCTAACAAGTTCTATAATGCCCAACATGTCTATCAATGTCCCTCAATTGCACTCAATTACACGTAATGTACCTCATTGTACTCAATTGCGCGTAATGTACTTCATTGTACATCAATTGCACCATGACCATCAATGTCCACCCAGAAACAAACACTATGTGTATATACTTCGTATGATACTACTTTTGAAAGGCCTTTGATGCTTATATATATGGTCACCCGCAGCCTTCCCACCACATCTCCAACCTTTCGAAGGTATTATCGTCTTCCATATATACACAACTAACCTAAAAGTCAACCAAACACGCACATACAATAATCATATAACAACCACGTATTTACACGTTAACAATTCCATCAATCAAACAATGTCATCACTTAAGACACTCAACATATGCACAATCAAGTCATGTCATCATCAAGGAAATCAAACGTATGCTCAATTGAACTATGTCATCAATCAAGGCAACACATAATTGCACGAACAACAAGTTAACACACAAAGGTTGTACACTTTTCAGCCCGAATCTCAAACGAGTAGGGAGCTACGAACTCACCTTGATTGGCAATAGCAAGTTAATATCAAGCTATGAATGCCCAATGGTCGTCCAAAGTCCACGACCTAACAATATATGTCACAATACAAGACATGGTCAATACTAGTTATACTATACCACAATTTCCCCTAAAGATGTTTTATAAGTCATTCGAGAACGTTTAAATGACAAATGAAGAGTTTTGGTTAGACACGGTTCAATGACTTAGCACCAAAATTCCACTTGAAAATCAAAGTGTTTAGAAATGTGTTTAACCAATTTTGTTAACCTTAGTATGTTAATATAAGACCAATAAACAAGTTTTGGATCATTAAAAGTCGACCGATAACCAAACGAAAAAGTTGGGGAAGGAACAGAAATACTGCGGCCGCTCGCACGGTCAGCCGTGTGAGCGTCTGCAGTACGGGAAGAACTGGGCACATAGCACGACCACAAGCACGGTGCGTCTATCTGAGCGGCCGTGCTCCGACTGGGCAGATTCTTGACTTCAAGATCGACTAAGGAAGCTCCGAGACACATTTTTATGCATAAATCACCATATTTTAACATCATTGAACATAACCCATATCATAATTTTGATTCATAACATCAAATCCTTGCTCAAATCCATTTTGACCCATGTCAAAACCCTAATTGAACCCTAATTCGTTTTGACCCGATTTGTGACCCGATTTGTGACCCGAATTTACTTGAAATCAACTAGAACAAGTTAATAAACATAAAATGATGATTTTGAGTCAAGTTTAACTTACCAAAACTTTCACTAAGTGATAAATCCGAATTTTGAGCTAAAGGAGAAGTTTCTTGCACTTTGATAACTCAAATCTTTGCTAGATGATGATGATAATGATAATAATCCTTGAATCTACTAACACTTTCACTAATAACAATGTTTGGATGCAAGAATTTTAGGGAGAGATATATGTGTTTGTTTGTGTGTGTTTTTCTTGCAAGAGAAAAGAAAGAGAGAAATGATAAGAAATGAAATGGGTGGAGGAGGAAATGGAAGGGGGGAGGCCGTTCTAAGTTCCAAAAAGGGTAGGCTCCCGCTCCGCCAAATTCGACGAATAGCAAATCGTCAATCCTTCAAATGCCAAAACGAACCCACAACATAACTTAACTTAATGACCTCGACTAACACATACGTCCCAAATTGCACGACAAATTGATCTATATGTACACATTGCACTTAATGAACTTCAAATTGCACTTGAACTATATTAACCAACTCGATAGTTAGTTAAATTGTACATATGGTCAAAAGGTCAGGAACCACGGTTGTTACAGTCTGATTATTGAAGCTATTTTGGACATAAACTAGAGTGAGCGAGTTGTCACAGAGATCGAAACATGAATGAGAGATGATGATTAATTAGAGGGTGTCGAGTACTGTAACAACCCTCAAATTTCGAGTAGGATAATTTACTTGGACTTTATCCCTAGAGATTTATTAAGAGAATCGACCTTTTAGACATTCAAAGCATAGTGATAATTGCCCTATGGTATGGTGAGATGCCTTAAAAATACCATAGATGACTAGCTATCTTAGAAATGCTATAACCAATTACTATAATCAATCAAGCCGATCTCAAGCTACAGATATTAGTTCTAATTGAACTTGACAAAATGCCAATGAACCAAAAATTGAATCTCGAGAAGTTAAGTTATATAAATAATAAGGTAAGACTCACAAGTTGTGATAACAATCATAAATCTTCACAAAGGACCAACAATTCAAACGCCAAACTAATTGACGTACATTTGAACACAAAGATATAATGACCATCTTGAAAATAGATTTATAAACTATTATGTACATAATAGTAAGCTTGAATAATAATAAGTACATAAATATATTGCAACATTTGAATAAGTCTTCCAATTAAAAGATATGCACACAACTTAAACTTATTATACATATAAACTCTTATAAAATCCACCAATCAACATACAACTAACCCACTTATTCTTACACTCACACATAAATATACATCACATATACATATACATACATACAAACACTAGTTAGGACTTAAACCCAACACAAACCACTTGGGTTAACCAATGAGTTCACTCCTAACCCACTACACCACTCCATTAGACCAATAGGCATCCTCCTAACTCCTTTTCCTCCTCTCTCCCACGTCCATACATCTGCACACACCACCCCACACCTTTCATTCTTGAAAACACAACACACACTCCTCCCAAAAACTCTTTCTCAACTATCTCCACCTCCTTCTCCATTTTCAGATTTCTCCAAGGCAAAATGGAGCTTGAAACTAACTAATCTAGTGTAATAATAAGTTCCATTGATTATCCAACAACTAGAGTCATGTATGGTGGAAGCATGGAGTCGATTTGGAGGCAACAAGGTCATGAAATCAGCCCTCTAAGGGGCTGATCGAACAGCAGCAGAAAACAGGAGCAAACAAGTCCCATCTTCTTCCTTCCTTTTGGTTCTTGATTATCAATGGGTACTCAACATGTTCCTTTGTTTGTTCTTCATCCCTTCTTTCATTTGATAGCTTATTTTCCCTTATTTTTGAGCTTGTAACAGCCAACAAACGACTCATGGGTTGCCATCAAGAACAAGACCCAACACCACAACCCATCTTGTTATTTTGATCTTCAAAGGTTGATAACTTGAACTCTTTTGATTACCACTCCTTTTACCTTTCATTTTATCACTAAATACACATATATCTATTCATGCATGCATATTTAAATGATGGAATAATAAGAAATAATCATTAAAAAGTCTCACACATAAAAGATAATAAGTTGATTGAGCTTGAAAGTGATAGATCTTAACATGCATGCTTAGATTTGCACTAGTTTTGATTGATTTTGATTTGGGGATTTGAGATGGATGGTTATGATTTTGAATTTGATATAATCTGTATATTTGATGTTAAGAGATACAAAACAAAGTAATAATTTTGTTAGTGGGAATCTAGAGGTTAAAGCAAGCAAACAAAACCATTGGTGGGATGCATTAACCAATAAACATTCTGACAGAATTGATCTCCTGTCTTAGAACGGGTAAACTGAACATGTGAGGACATTTTCAAGACAAAATATCAAAATAAAACTTGTAGACAAATGAGTTAAGATTAACTTCCAACTGGAATTACTCAAAAAAACTAAACCAAACGAAAGATATGATTTTTCTACTAAAACTGGTCAAAACTGAAATTTTGTATGAATATTTTATAAATTTTAACAATTTTTATCTCCTAATCCATAAAGTTACAGGAGGTCATACTTGGTGGAAAGTAATTTCAATGTGTTTTGAACTTAAAATAAAATCATGGGATTTTTCTAACAATTAGAACATCAAGAACCTTTATAAAACTTCTGATGTCGCAAGCAGTGCCCATTCGGGACAGTTTGTGTTTGGATAATTTTTACGGACACCAAACATCATCTAAAAATTCACCAAAAATTCACAAAAATACTAGATACATATAAGTCACTGTGTAAAAATCATGAAGGTCCAAATAATTCGTCTTGACCCCAAAATAGTAGCTAACATTTCTTAAAAATAAAGTATAAAACAGAAAATTTGTAAGTAATCTTATAAATGGCATAATGGGCTATGTAATGAACTAAGAACCATAATGGGCTAACCCGGCCCAAATAATGAACCCATAAGGAACACAAATCAGTAGGCCCACTTGGCCCAATAAGCCTTATAGCCCAATAACCACTATGACCCACTATGCACCTAACCCAAATAAGGTAAAGCCCAATAACTAATGTAAGCCCAAAACATTTAAAAGCCCATGACACCTAAGGTCCAATTGATAATGGTCCATAACACTTAAACGAATTTCATGAGATAAGTGTAATCAAAATAAAACAAAGATAAGTGAGATTGACATAAGTAATTATGTTAACCAAGCTATATATTGATATCACAAATGTTAATTCACGCTAAAATCGATTACACAACAAATGATGAATAAGGATAACATAACTTAATATGATATTTCTACATGATGACCTAAGATGCCAAGTGAAACCACAAATGAAGCCAAGTTACAAAAAATCTAACAACTTATAACTACGCATGTAATTAAAGTAACCTTTTACACCATCAATCGCTACAACCAAAACAATGCGAATGTTGGCAATATACTTGGATTCCACAATTGATAGCAACATAATGAAAGTGGCATTTCTAAGTGATGGCTTAAGATAGGAACTTACATGTATTAGTCCTATCGTAGGGATAGTCTTGGCTTTCAAATGTGATTGAGAAACGTGACGGATGTATGATGGAGCGATTGATGGGAAGTACCCATTTTGGATAAGTGAATATAATATGCGGCATATCAAGGTGAGTCATAGCCCCTTTCAAACTATTTTATGTATTTAACTTTCGGGGTGAAAAGCATGATAAGTAAAGTTATTTTATACCTATATATATGAAGCGTTTCTTGAAAGAAAGTTTGATATATGAAGTGACTCTTGATAAGTATGAATATGATATGAAGTTATAACATATGTTCCAAGTGATAATTGTTATATGATGAACTTGAGTTCTGTCAACCCGTTTTCTTTTCGGTACACTACTATTTACTCCTAAGGGAGGCCTGTAGTTAGATAGTTGCACAACTAGGAGTCATCCACCCATCCAGAGTGTAACGGTGGAAGGTTGGTTGCCTTCGTGACGACCATCACTTCCAGTCCGACCATTAGGGTGTTCTAGCTACGTAAGTTTAATCGATCGTCCTCATGACACGACCCCAAGTATAAGTAAGGCACTTGATTGATAGCTTGTGCAAAGATAAGAAGTATTATAAAGCTTGGACTTGAAAATGGTAGTAGTAGTGGCTCAAGTATTTATTCATCAAAAAGCTATTTAAGTTTTGCCCTCGTGGTTAAAAGAAATTGAAGTTGAAATGATTGGATATTAAGATTTGAGTATTAAGATTTGAACATACGTTTTTGGAAAAGAATATTCGTAAAGATATTTGAAGGTCCTTCTTGGTGGTTCTTTATTTTTGGTCATAATTGGAAATTGTTTGGACACACGGATTGGGTATTGTCCCTCATATGATATCTTGAAAGACGTTGAAATTGGTGATATTGAAATGATTTTGGTAATCGAATGATTTTGGTATGATATACGATTAATCGATTTATATACTTTTTCTCTCATGATGATTTGACAAATGAGAACCTGAAATTTTACTATAGATTCTCCAAGTCTTGATATGACATTATGGTATTTGGAAACTTGATAACATGATATGAAAATTTTGTCGATCATATGGTTTGGATATTTCGAAATGTAATAGTAATCAGTTTTTCTAAGTATTAAAACGGTGATGTACCAAGATTTATATAAAAACCTATGCACTCACCAACTACGTTTTCGTAGTTGACACTTTTTCTACATGCTTTTCAGGAAATAAGCTTAAGCATTGAGGATTTATATGCTTCATGAATATTTGCATTGCCCTTTGGAGTCAAAGATCAAACCTTGTGATAAGCAATGGAATCCGCCTTGATCATTGTAGTACACTACTTCATGTGTTTGTTATTTGTTTCGTGAACTTAATATTCAAGTACGGTGGACGCATTTGTACTTGGAAATTGGTTCACATGCTTGTACAATTGTAAATTCTTTTATCAAATGAAACTATGGTGAATGTTATTTATAATCCTTTGTTTTGGTTACTCGACTTTCTGTACATCTCATTGTTCCGCCTTAGTTGGGGTGTTACAAGTACAACCTTTCATGGCTCAAAAATAATGCGAAAGGCTGATTCAGAGCAGTTTTACAGCTTCATCGATTTTCCAAATAGGTTGTTTCATGATGATTTCCAAGTCTCATGGGCTGCTCGAATCAGAGGCTAAAAGAGGGATGCTGGTCACGTCTTCAGAGGGTAACAAGTATTGATTTCAGCCCTCCTCGAGGACTGTTTCTCGCTGGTTTTGTGTGGCCTGTTCAAGGCTCTTTCAAACAGAAGGGAAATGTGTTCTTGCTCTACAAGGCTGTTTGAGTAGCAATGTGTTCTTTGATATCCTGTATTAATCAATTTGGTTGTTCCATAACCAATTTCATTCATGTAATGTGACCAAATAGATGATCGTCTTCTCAACCAATGGGTTATTCAATTCGTATGCATGCATAATCTTTTGCAAATTTATTCTTATAACAAAGTCTTAGAATTATAGATTACAAAACGTGAATTGAGATTAAAAATCCAATTGATCCCATGTTCGTTTTTTTGTTACTGAATTAAAGAGATACAGAAAACAAGGAAAGGTTGGAATTCGGAAACTTGAAAAGATGAAAATAAAGATAGACTAAAAGAAGGGCACGTGTAATATTTTAATTGGCTAAATTCCATCCGTGATTTTTAATACTGTATCACACGCCTATTTTGACTAAATTGGGAATATTTTAGAATTATGTCCAATGCAAGACCCACCTTCTTCTATTTGTCTAAGGAGGTAATTTTCCCTTTTGATTATCTTGGTTTTAGGTGACTAAACGTTTTTAAATTTAATTTAACGAGCATGGTACCCGCGCAATACGGCGGCAGTAGTGGGGAAGGCGGTCTGTTTTATTAGAGATTTTGGGTAGTTATGTAAAGAAAAAAAAACAAAAAAGTCCAAGGGCAAATCTGGTAATTCAAATGTAGAATTACCTAATATAAAAATAGGTCATTTCTTTTATAAGGTATTATAGATTGTACACTATGGGTCTGTTTGACAAGGGGATTTTAGGAGCTTTTAAGGGCTTAAAAGCCTTTAACTTTTAATAATAAGCTCCTTTGAAAATTATAGCCCTGTTTGGTAATACATAAGAAATCAAAAGCCTCAGCCCCGAAAAACTTCTAAAAGCCCCAAAAGGTGAAAAAAAAGCCCCAGCCCCTAGCTCAAACCTCAAGCTCCAAAGTTTTGTGCCAAACATACCCTATAATAATGAAACCGTTTAAACACAAAATCGTTGTACTTGTATTGCTTTTAATACAGATCTCTTCTGTTTGTTTTTTTTTTTTTTTCTTTTTTTTTTTCTTTAAATTTTATATTTCACTCTTTTAAACCTGGTTGTCACTTTTCCTATTTTGATTTTTTGATTAAAGAAAAACACAAATAATACAGAAACAAACAATATAGTTGAAGTCCCGCATCATTTAAAGACGATTATTTCATCACCGCCACAGGGAACTTTGTAATTTGTGAGTTAATTTCATTGCAATGACTTTATTAGTTAATAATCAACAAGGTACTTAGACCATTCTAATCTGTGGGGGAAAAAAAATTAATAATAAAAAATAAAAGAAGAAGTCGATTGGTGAAAAAAATATCTAATTGTTTTATGAATCCAAATTTCATCCAACTTGTTCGCTTCACGCGTGGTACTTTGCTAGAGTATTATTTAACACTAGCTAATCAACCCGGGTGATTACCCGGGTATGATTAGGAAAATAAGAACTTAAATGAAACGACACAACTCGATTAAATAGAAAAATAAGGATTTTTTTTTTTTTTTTTTTTGATATACCCACTGCGCCGCAGTGGAAGTAACATGCTTCCTGGAACCGAGAATCCCCACTGCGCCGCAGTGGGTAAAATTACCCCCACTGCGCCGTAGTGGGCACCAGTTCAGCAACACCAAAAATCGCTAGATGCTTAATCAAACTTACAGACTACCAAAATCAAAACCAAACTTCATAACACAACATTTCTAAGTTCAAATAAGTTATCGACTCAGAAATATGCAAGGTAAAAGTATCCGTTGACCAAACATTCACTTTACCACCAATGGGTCAATTACCCGAGTTGACATCGTACAAATGACGACGTACAAAATTAGAAATTTCGACATGACCCATTCGTAAAATCATCATCCAAACCTGTTACGGATTATGAGTTTCTCCAAAACACGTTTAAACAAAATCAATACATTACAACTACAAAACGACCCATTTGAAATACCCAAAAACTCGAGTCCAACACTAGACATCATAATAATTCTCCAAAAGACATAACAAGTGTACAAAGAGCCGATAGTTCAAAGGGGTCACTATGGGTCCTATTACCAATACCATTATCCGCATTTAACCAAAGCAACCCATATCCATTAAGCATCTTTAACTTCAATCTTTACAATACTTACTTTCTTCCGCATCCGGGACAACCTATAAAAGGGTAAACAACTAAAAAGTAAGCAAAGCTTAGTGAATAATCTTGCATACGTTTATACCTACGAAGGAGGGCAAAGTGCAAGGACTTTCACATGTAACCTATGACACCGTCATGCCACATTTACATGCTCACCTTGCACACTATCAACACATATATGGATCCATATAAGCTAAACAATCATAACAAATCATATCTATCGGGATTCTTAGGCCCCGGAGGTTCTTAGGCCTCATTTCACATCAACTATCGGGATTCTTAGGCCCCGGAGGTTCTTAGGCCTCATTAACAATGCCCCACATGGGCTTCACGCCAAATCAATTACCATGCTTGGAACATTCGCATCTCATGGTAATTGACCCAACGTAAACATAAAGGTATGCAAGAGTACTCACCTCCTCCGCGAAAACCAAAATCATAAATCAAGAAGACCGCATGAACACAAAACATGTATGCTTCATCCTAGCAACAAATCATAACGCATAAAGGATCATCAATCACATACTAGGCCATCTAGCCATAATCACTAGCATTTCAACACCCAACCCCTCATTTACAATCTTATATTAATCTTGGGTTGGTTCATCAAACATGTATCTCTTATATTATTCTCATTTGACCAAAACTTACTTTCATACCCAATTCGTCATTTTCATATTTGACCAAGCAGACTTCAAACAAGCATAACTCAAGTTCTACTTACTCTTTTTACTTGATTTCAGTGGCCAAATTTAGGTGACACATATATCTACCTTTTATCTTTAGTGACCAATATGTGAATTGTCCTTCAAAGGTGACTTTTGGTCATTTTAAAAATCAAAACTGCTGCTGTTAAACAGCTTTGACCCTACTGCCTTCAAATGACCATAACTTGAGTTCTACACCATATTTTGACCTCATTCCAGTGGACACTTCTTCTTAACACATTTTAGTACATTTTATATTCAGTGACCAAAACATGAATTAACTTGAAAGAATGTGTTTTACCCGTTTTAACAACAGACATCAGAATCATTTTTGCTGAAAGATCAGCATTGCGCCACTGGATTCAAAAATTCATAACTAGAGTTCTACTTCGAATTTTGAACTCATTCCAGTGGGAGAATTTTGCTAACACAATGACCTACATTTTCTTTTTACGACTCAACAAGTGAAAATGCTGTCATGAAGGTGTTTAACTCGTTTCAAACTCAGGGGCAGAATCTGTCCAGATTTCTTCTTACTTCCATTCATCAAAATCTATCATGCAACTCAATTAAAACCCTAATTTGATTAACTTACAAGAACCCTAATTCATATTATATCAATTTACTCAATATAAAGAAAACCCCCAATTTCCCCAATTCAATTTAATAATAAGAACCCTAATTTCTACAATAATTAAAACTATGATTAATAAGAAAATTACCTTAATGTTTCAAGAACGAAAATCATGAATTCAAGCCCTAATTTCTCCTCCTTCTTCCTCGAAATTTCAGCCACCACCACTAGGCATAAACCCCAATCCTTTAAATTTCTTAGATGTTATAAAATTATTGTTATTATTAATCTTTGATGGAAACTTGAATTGTTTGGAAGATTAAGCTTGGAATTAGATTGAAGAATAAGAAGAATTGAGGAGAATCAAGATAGTGGAGAGATGATTCAACAAGAATGAAATGGCTGGACATCCTTTCTACATGCCACGTCCCATAATATTTTTGGTGGGTAAAATACCCGCTATCCGCTAAAGTTCCAACTAAAACAATCCCATATTCAAAAATAAAATACTAGGAAACTAATTTAATGTCAAAACTATAATAGAGGTTAATTTTCATTGGCTTAATAATTTAGGATGTTACATTAAACCTTTTATAATCGATAATACTTAAAAAGATTGCTATTATTATTTATTATTTATATTTATATATATGTATGAGAGATTATATGCGCGAGATATATCAAAAGTGCAACATTATTTAGGATCAAACACAAACCTGTTAATACACATTACAAATTCAAAATGAAAGGCTTAGTTCCATATTCGAAATCAACATCATCAACGTACCAAAAGTCATCTTATTTAAAAAGATAGATAATTACCAAAAGTAACGACTCTATACCATTCACCATCATTGGGTCATCATTGACTTATCTCTATGCTCTGAAATGATTTCAATTTCCTAGATTTGCGACATGATCTTAAGGACTATTTCGTTACTTAAGAGTGTGCGGGTAAAATTGAAGAGTCATGTAAAGTGTATTGCCCATAAGTCAACCACAACGTAAATGTTCGTGGCGGGTGGCTGGTGCACATGAAATATGAGGCTAATATCGTCTGTAAAGGGGAGGGAGTGGTCATTGCTTCCCCAAAGTTTACCAAATATCCACTTAGCCACTTAAGACATGCCAATAGGTTGCTATACTTGACCAAATTAACTTTACATTTAATCATACACATACTTTTAAGTATACATATTGAAAACTGACTCTAATGATAGTATGTCTTTACATTTACATACTAACTTTTTGACCATCTAGTTTTATAGCAATCTTCTAACAATGGAAGATATGACATAAGCATCGCTTTTTACAAATTGCAGATTTGAGTTTATGGAAAGAATTTTACCCAAAAGAAAAGATATCAGGCATGTGATTCATCATCTAGTCATTTTCAGAAATCATAATTTTGGCACCATTATTTAACTGAAAACAATTTTACCTCCATATTTTCTAATTGGTGAGGTGAAATGTATAGTGGTGCAGCAAACCCATAATGATAAAATTTTGGAAGGATAAATACAACATCCCATCAACATCTCTAAGCTCTAAGCTCTTGAAATATATTCCTATTTTCATTCTTCGTAATAATGTTTGTAAATCCTTGAGCAAACCGTTTAACACCAACTATCGCTATTAGAAACTAAAATTATCTTTTTGTAGTAAAACAAATGTAAATTTGAAATATTAAAAAATAAGAAGAAAGAAAAAAAAAAAGAAAAAGAAAACAACTTGAAAGCAAAAGAATTTGAATTCAATCGTTGTGGTGGACAAACGGAGGTTCATATGTTTGAAATTGAAACTTTATAAAGAAAAATCTGGGTAAATAGAGGAGAAATTGTGGAAACCTTAAATAGAAAAAGTCAAAGTATAAAAGAGAAAATAAGGAAGATTGTTTTAGGAGATAGCAGTGTATGCCACGTGTAAACTTTTAAAGAAATTTAGTTTTTGGATCCTCTTTTATCAAAAAGTAAGATTTATAATTGTTTAAGTTCTTAGTTTAATAAGTGATAAAACAAATGTTTAGTTAATACTGTAAAAAAACTAATTTTGGTTGGGTTTGTTAATAGGAGTGTAAAATTTGATTAGAGAGAAATCAATTTTTTTAATTTATAATATTGTTGAGTTGGGTTATAAATCGAGATGACGTTCTATATTTGAATACAGTTACTCACTCATAGGCTCATAGCTTTTGCCCCATTTGCTAGATAAAAGATAATCCAAATTCATCTATTTGTAGGTTACATGAATCGAATTCGCAACTTCAATAACCACCATTTCAGGAATAGTGAACGATAACACTGCCCCATAACAGGCATTATATGTAGACCCAGATTCCTTTTTCTGAGAGACAATTTGAAGATGAAGGCCGTCAACTAAATCCATTGTAGCACTCAATATCTCTCTTGCAGCCCAATTCCGACGAAGTGGGTGTTTAATTAATTTCTCAGGAGCTTATTTGTGTATTGGCTTTCAAAAAACATGTCAATTGATGTCAAATTTACTTGACACTTTGACAGTCTAGATAGCAACATGAACAAGTTGGATAATGGGTTGAAACTAAATAGCCACAAGCCCACAACTCCACAAGCCTATTGCCTATATTATTACAAAGATAGTCAAACTATGAAATGAAACGATTCAGAAGTTTCATACACTGTAAATACAATTTACACGACTTTCAATGCATTTAGTCTTTGTTTTAAAGTGTACCCACATTTGAGACCAAGTATAACCCAAGTAGACATGTTTACATATAGATGTGTGTCGCCTTTATTTGACGGCTGTAGTCATATTTGATACAATGAATTACAAAAGTAATGTTCACCCAGCAAATAAAACAATTTACAGCAGCAGGCAAGTAACAACAATATCATATTATTAGCAACATCAATTATTGGAGTTTCTATAATTTGGAGTTTGACCAAAATCAATGGTATTACATGTGCATCAATTACAAATTACTATAAGATTATTTCTATGTTTTTGAACATTACAGTTGTTTAACGAATTCGAAAAGATATAAGAACGTTCAAATATGCTAAAAAAACTTGCATCCTTATGCCATAATCGACTGTTAGAGTCAAAAAGACCAATAATAGTTCTTATACCTTAATTCAGATCGCATGTAGGCAGGGCTTCTTTTACCTGGAAATCGTTTGAGTCCATGACAAGTGCATTCTCGTAAAGCCTTTTTCCCTGGCTCCACAACTTATCTTTCTCCCTAAAGTTTCTTGTCCGTAAACGAGACCTTTGTTGTAATTGCATGGCCCATCTGATAAGAACTGGAAGCCAACACTTTTACATCAGATCACATGTAAAAATATTTGGGCATGTTTTGGGTTTCTTGACCCAAACAGATGGATCCTGATTGTAGACAAATAAATTATTTCTAAATGCCTTTATATGAGTACGTGTGAGAGCGCATTGATATTTATTATGAATAATAAAGATAAAGATCAATCAATGGCACAAGGAAAGCGAAGTTCATCGTTCATCCAACAAAGATATATATAAACTGATAATGCCTGACGGGTTTTTCCTAGCGGTGGCGAAATAAGCAGGTCTGGTGCGACACATAGCATTTCAAAACTCGTATCAAGTGAACTAACACCCAAACCCTTTTCTACTTATGCTTTTATTAACTAAATTAATAATTAAAGGTAAGATGTATCCATACATGTGGATACACGGCGGATGATTTTCCAAGTGTTTGTACAATTAGAGATAAAATATAACCCATACCAAATTTACCAGGGTAAAAATCCTTTACCCAAATTATATAACCCATACCGACCCGGTCGTAGGTAAAAGAGAAATTGTCACCTCTATATTATGCCATTAAGTAGAAACAATATGAAAAGCTTATGTGTATAACCGTGGAGCAAGTTAAGTATCAAGGGACTGTAATAACATTATCATCTTGTTAGGATTCTAACATAAGATATAGGTTTTATAATTTGCAGAAGTCTCATCTTATTCTAAGAATACTATTCATCCCAGGTGCTTTAAGAGAACTTTCATTCCCAATCTCTATTTTCTAACATATCACTCACTAAAGAGACTTCCCAGGCATTTCAACACCAGCTCAAATGCTATAAGGTGACCACTAACTCTTTATACTTTGAAGAGTCAAGTGAAATATTGTACTCATCCGTTGCCTACATATTCGGGTATCGAAAAAAGTGTCTCAAAGTGGTATTTTTGAAATATGTTTTGCTAAGACCTTAAACGGCATAGAACAACAAAATTCCCTAAGTTCTTTATTTTGATTGCCGTTGCCCTAACATAGCTTCTTGAAACATATTACCATAACATAGTATCTGAAAGACCAAGGGAAATCATACCATCTGGTGTATGAGCATTGCTTTTGGACATCATGGCACCGAAATTGTCAATGGCAGCCAAGTAAGCCTTGTCGGCATCAAAAACGCCTTCCTGAATTCACAATGCAAGTGACTTGAGTCATTATGCCTTTTAAAATAGGTGAAAATGAGATAACTTATAACTACAAGAAGTAGCATAGAATTACTTCTAGACTTCTAGTGAACAAGCCAGCAAGTCGCTAACCTCCATACATACAAGTAGAAAATGTATGATCAGAATTTTAAGATTTAAATCTATTTCCAAACTCAATATATTTGTCAATGTTATATGTTTTTTAATGTGCAAGAACGGGTTGTTGACTCGTTGAAGCATTATCATAGGATTTTCCTGCACTATAATCACCCTTGTTGCCTAAACGTCTCAATAGTTGCATAACCATGCAGCCACGGACAGAATGTATAGATGTAAATTCAAGAAAAAGAAAGCAGTGTACTTGATAATTTCTGTTCAATGTCATTGGAAGTAGAGGCAGCAAAGTGACCAGTTGAATGTCAGGTAAAAGTAAGTTGTGGTCAAATGTAAGTAATTTTGGCACATATAAAAATAGGTCAGGTCAACTGGACAATACTTTTGTTCAATATTTCTGTATTTTTGAGATAATTAGCGTGACTGACTAAATTACAAAGAAAAATAGAACTATTACACTAACCATCTAAATTTTGGAAATAGTGATTAATTAGGGTTCCACTCATTAAAAGAAAACTTGAGTGACTTTTACCTTTTGACCCATTTCCTATCTAGGATATTTATTTCATTTACCCATTTGACCCATTGGATAAAAACCTGACCACCAGTTAATATGTAAATGGGCTGAAATTGCTTAATAAAGATACCAAAGCAGAGACACAAATAAAATTTATCTTCATCTAACATCCTGTAGCGATAGTTTAAATGTGTGTGTGTGTGTGTGTTAAGAAAGTAATGTTTTGTATTTGCCAAACACTATATAAACTGAGCTATAATTGTTTAGATGTTACTGTTCATTTGGTTCTACAAGATAGTAATCTTTATATCACAGCGACCTCAGGGCTCCCGAAAATGTTCCAGAATCTCAAGGTCTCGTCTCCTGCAGCAACTGCAACTGTACATCCATCCGGGCTCTGCAATCAGAAATCGATATTATCATTAAGGACCAATTTTTTAAACTAAAATCAAACTTAATAAAAACAAAATGTTTTATATTTTTGACTATACCTGTGCCATGAAAAGAACTCTTGAAGTATGGCCAGTGATCTCAGACATCTTAGCCATTGAGGGGTACTTCCATAGAGTCATCTGTTTCTGTGTAAGCCCATGTGAGCTCAGCTGCTCACGCTCGTTCTTGCTCCAAAGAAGTGCAGACACTTGTGACCCTGTGTCAACCGAGAGCAGGCCAGCACCAGTGTGTGTGTTCCAAAAGTTGATACAATTGTCACCACCACCACCTCCGGTAGCCAAAAGATTAGCTTGGAATGGGCACCAAGCAAGGGCTTTCACTGCTGCAGTGTGATACTCGAGCCTGTAAAGATATTGAGTTGGAGCATTTCCAGAAGCCATGGATCTGTCCCAAATGTGAAGAAGATTATCGTTTCCACCACTGGCTAATTGCTGACCAGAGGCTGACCACTTCAAGCCACAAACTTCTCGGTGGTGGCCAGAGTAGATTTCGACTATGGGTGAACTGATTCTAACATCATTGTTAACAATCAGTCCGTCCATTCCTCCTGTAGTGAGAATGTAGTTGTTCCAGTCCAATGCACCAACCCGAGACTGGTGACCACCTTTCAAGGTTCTCAACTGTTTAAAATCAAAAGAGTCAATTAGTATTCATTATCAGAGTTGGCATAATAAACAGGTTAGGCAGATCGGGTAATGGGTCATAACAGGTAATATTAATCATGATAAACCTCAAAACCATTATAAGTTATTTAGTTCCTTTTACCACTTTAACAGAATCTCTAGGTGGCCCAGAAAAACCACAAAACCACCCAAATTCACAACTTTTTTTAAAATGAACATCAAAATCATGTATTTATAAGATCAAAGATAAGATACATACCAATCTATTAGCCATTGAGTCCCAAAGCTGGACATCGTCGTTGTTTAGACCAACGAAAATGTGACGTCCATCAGGTGCCCATTTGACACTGGTAACTGGGCCGCTCTCATCATCAACAGTCACAAGCTCTGACGTAATACAGTCGGTAGCATCCCATAAGTACACTGTTGATCCAAGAGCTATTGCAAGAACATTGCTGCTTCCCCAATCCAATATATTCAAGTAAAAATCATCGGCAAGATCAGGTACATCCAGGGTTCTTTCCCAAGTCTATAATCACCCAAAACAAAACCGCAAATTAGGAATTTAAAAACAAGACTTCGAATCCAAGAACACCAAAACACTAACGAATGGATCTTGACATAAAACAACAACACGGGGTAATTAAAAACGACAAAATTTCTAGACAATAAAGAATGGATCTTTTAGGACTTTAAATCAAGAAACAACTTTATATCTAATACCCAGATGAAAAAACACAAACTTTATTGATAATTTTCATAAAATAAACTATATTAGAAAAAACCGTAAATTGAGGAGAAAGGAAAGAGGAAATACAATTTTGCGAGCATTGCGACGTTGAAGGAATTGGGATTGCGATTTGGTAGTGGAAGGAGTAGCAAAAGATCCTGCATCCATAATGTGATGTTAGTAGAAAACAGATATATATATTTGAGACCACCTCTTATTTTAGGACCAACTAGGACCATTGATTTTTGTACACCATCATGATCTACTACGATATACAAGACTTTTTTGAAAAACACTAAGACTTTCCGGCGATGGATCCATAGAAAAATCATGTGTAAGTTACTTACACATGTGTAACTTACACATGTGTAACTTACACATGTGTAAGTGTGTAAGTTAACTTACACATGATTTTTCTGTGGGCCCGTCGCTTGAAAGTCTTAGTGTTTTTACAAAAAAGTCTTGTATATCATGGTAGATCACAATGGTGGTGTGTAACTTACGAAAATCAATGGTCCTTTTTTGGACTTTTTTTAGTTGGTCTCAAATTGTCTTTCCCCTATATATATATATAATAATATGAATTGGTAATTATAACAACAGATCCTGCAAAAAGAAAAAAAAAGTGATCAATAAAAAGAAATTAATATGAATAATGAATGTATATATAACAACAAATCCTGCAACAAAAAAAAAGATCAATAAAAGAAGCAAATAGCAGAAATTAAAGAGGGCTTAATGAGTATATAAAAATTAGGGTTTATGTGCAGCAGAATGTGGCGGTAGATTTATATATATATGTATATGTATGACAACAGATCCTGCAAAAAAGAGTGATTGATAGACAAGAAACTAAGCAATTAACAGGAATTAAAGAAGGCTTCAGAGATTATAATTTGGGGGTTTCGAATTTCTATCGATATAGAATTGTTATTAACTTATTATAGATATACATGGAAATTATTAGGGTTTATACGCGGAGGAGGAGTATGGCGGTTATGGTTAAACGGCTAGAAATCATTCAGACACGGCAGAAAACCCACTCGTTTTTACTTTCTTGATTCTTTATTTACTACTAGCCGTGCATATTAATAAACTTTTTATTTTTATAAAAACATATCTCTGAAATTGCGACAATCCAATGGTAATTATGACCTCGAAATAGTATGTCTTATCATTAGCTTATTGAAACGCATAATATGCTGATAATTTGAAAATCTATTAGGACAAAGTTATTTAGATGATGCAACTTAAAATACCATATATAAACTTTTGGAGTTTTTTAAAAAAACAAAAGCATATTAAGATAATAACATCATAAAAAATAAAAGTTGAAAATATTTTAAAAAGAAAAGTATTTATGACATCATAAATAAATTAAATAAAAAAAACTAAATCTTAAGAAAGAATTTAAGGGTAACAAATAAGTTATTTTTGTGAAAAAAATGATGTCATAATGATGGTCCTCGAATGCACTACTTGTGTTTGATTAACTAACTTATAAAGTAAATATGAAATAACAAGAATGGAGACGAGAAGTAAAGAACTTTGTTTATTTATATGTATTTCAAACTAAACGATGAAAACATGGATGGTTGTTTTACAACAACAATAAACAGAAAAGATTCGTTAAGTTTTTGAACACACAAAAACTTAACAAATAAATAAAGAGAATAAAGTAAAAACTGTGGAACACACCAACATTTTGGTGGCTAGGTCAAGTGACTCCTTTTATAGGCAGATAAGGAATCACATGACAACCCTAGTAGATGTTGACACATGAAGGTTGTCAACTATCTATTGGTGGATCATTCAGATCTGCAGAAGTCTCTTTCCTCCATCTTGTTTGTTTCCAAAAACGGTATGAAAGAAAAACTCCATTGCACAGAAATAGTACAAGGTCACATGGCTTCATCTTGATCTTTCAACACGTGTCCTTGGGACCATTCTTCTATTCTTTAAATTCCCGCTCATATTTGACTTACAAGTACTGGGTGATGAGTCATTGAACATATCCTTTAGACTTTGAAGATAGATCATGCTTGCAGATGCATGTGCTCGCTGAACGAGTCACTCGCTGAGTCCCTCGGCGAATCCATGATCCAACACATAACAATGTTGTTTTATTTAATAGGGATAAGTTCATAAAAATGTATTTTTTTTATACAAAATTCTTATTAAGGGGAATCTATTTAGGTTTCGTATATTAAAAGATTTCATTTCAGAATAGGTTCCTCTTAATATAAAGATTTCGTATATTAAAGTTTCTTTTAATGGAGTTCTCCCTGTTTAATATAAAGATTTGCCTTGTAAACCTTAAAAACTAGTTTTACCATTATCCACTAATAATTTATCTTAGTGGTGCTGTTTGATCCCTTCTTCTAAGATGGTTTGGCCATGTTAGGAGAAGGGATCGAACAACACCACTAAGAAGAGCGGAGTCTATTCACGTCGAAGGCACACGAAGAAGGGGAAGGCCTAAGATGAGGTGGGAGGACCGATTAGCGAAGGACCTAATAGAACTTGGTTTGTCGGAGGACATGACGTCGAATAGGACGGTCTGGAGGACTAGGATTAGAGTAGAGGATTAGGGTAGGTTTTGACTCATGTAGGACTTCGATCGACATCTTTTTCCCATATTGCCTTGCCTAAGGTGGTTTGTGTTGGTTTGACCGGGGAAGTCGGCACAACATAGGTGACTCAATGCCAAAGAAGGCTTTGACCTGATAGGAGGAGAGGTAGGTCAACGGAGGTGGAAGGACAAAATACCGAAGGTTACGATGGAGTTTCCGGATGGAGGAGGTGGTCAGTGAGTGTAAGGCATATGGGAATAGGTTTGTAGACTTTTTTTTCGTAGACTTTGGTTCTCAGTAACCTCCGTAGTGATTTTGGCCTGAGTAGAGGGAGGCCAAAATCGAGGGGGGAGGTTACTCTTGGCTGCCCCAAAATGCTCTGCCTGTTGGAGGACATGACCGATGAGTGCTATTAGAGGTCTAAGACTAGTTTAGGGGTTTTGGAAACTTGGGAGAGGACTAGGTTTAATCTAGCTAGACGGCTAAATTAGTGTGTTTCATAGGTTGCGCACCACCCGTTATTTTTCCTTGGATCCATAGGGCACTAGGATATATGTAGGTAGGATGGGCTTTATTCTGAAACACTTTTAAATTTGTCTACGTTCTATTTGGTTGTTATCATATGAGTTTTGTTAAACCTGTGCTTTTAGTTATCTAGGTTGCTTGTTACTACTTTTCCTTATTCTTTTTGTTGTCGGGTGTACTCATCAGACAGTTCTAGAGGACTAGGTGTGTAAGTTACCTTTGTCGTTTTGTGAGCGTTTTGTGACTAGACTAAGATTTAGTTTACCTTAGCGGCCTAAGGTACTTTGCTCCGTAGGTTGTTTAGAAATAGTTTAATCCCCTTAGTTTTTAGTCAATTCATATGTATAGGTATGGTTGTCCTTGCTGAAGGCTTTGTTTTTTATGCTCCTACATTTTATGCTGTTATTTGCGTACTATGGTTGCTAGAGTTTATGTACTGTGCTAAGGTTTTGTTGTCGTACGTTTGCTATCCTTCCCTACTCTTAAGGTGGCATACCCGGCGGACCCAGCTAACATGTATATTGTCTTATTATGTTTTCGACAGACAGGTATAAACATTTTACCCTTTTACGGCTTTTACATCTTCCTGGCTGGAGGTCCTTATGAAAGCAGTCTCTCTACTTTTGGGTAGAGGTAAGACTGTCTACAGCTCACCTCCCTCATACCCCGCTCAGGGATTGGGTACAGTTGTTGTTGTTGTTGTTGTCCACTAATAATTTACCTGAAAGTTCCCGCGAAATACATTTTGGATACAAACAATATATACATCAAATCTTCGAACTCAAGTTTAAAATTGCAAAAAGGAAATTCACAATTAAAATAAATAAAGTGTAAAAACAATAACTATAATAAAACATAGAACAAAACATAAAACAAACCAATAACTATATCTCTTATATTAATAAAGTAAATTATTATGACATCATCTTTTACTTACATTAAAAAAAAAACAAAAATACCCTAAGCTTATTATGAAGACATATTTAATACAGTAACATTTGTGATTTCACTATATATCTTACGAATATTTTTGTAATCCTAAAGGTACAAAGAATAGAAAGCATTAGCTGAGCATATTGTAATATTTTCTTAAATAATTCTGTCCAAATATATTTTCCTTTATTATTGAATATATGTTTACTTTTTACTTAATTTTTATTCCCGTGATTCTTTCAATTTAAATGGTTATCACATGAGTAACATTTATAATGACCAGGGTATGACTTGTCATAACCATAAATAATGATGTGTGAAAACAGATTGAATGGGTGAATGGTGTGGTAAACAAAGTGATCAAATTGATCCGAAACATGTTTGTCCAACTTTTCCGCATCAATAAGTAGTGTCGTAAACTTTTGAATATGATCGCAAACTATAATATACCAATGATATATCATTAACCATCTAATCTTTATCTTTATATATATTAAAAGATAACTGATCTAATAGCTTATTAACCAATCACAGCTCTCGATTTTATCAAATTGACTTTTGATGATGTCATCATTTATTTTTTACATGAATTATTTTAATTAAGATAAAAATAAAGAATTTCAAAAAGATAAAAATAAAAATCACACGTAGCTTTAATTTGGATCAATACTGATGGTGTACCCACCGTCACCCAGGATAAAGCCTCACCCTAGGTAGGCTAAAAAGATCACCCAGGGTATCACATAGCCTGGGGAAAAGAAGATAAACATGAAAAGATACGATCATATCACTTCCTTAAATAAAGGAGATCTTTACCAAAGATACAAAACGCGTGAGAGACTTATTCTCCACGAAAAAGCAGCTATAAAAGGGGGAAAACCCTAATCATTATCATTATGCCTACTACGGCCAAAACCCTAAAACACATACAAGATCCACGGGCAAAACCCTAAGAGATCTAAAACACATCTAAACCGGCGTACAAAAGGTTCTCACACCTTACCAGCAGGGAATCGCCGTCCAACCCATCAAACACCTCCAAATCCTTTAACCTAATCCATTGTACAAACAATTAGCGCCATCCTCAGGACAATCGCTACTCATCACCACAACCTTCATAAAAAAAAGGTTCAAGTCCGGAAAATTTTACACAAAAAAAGATTAAAATCCGGAAAATTTTTCTCACAAAAACGGTCAGATTCCCTAATTTAACGCTCAGATCCAAATAATGTATGCCGGCAAAGATCCTAATAAAGCAAGCATGAAACGAAAAGATCCAGAAGACTCGCAAATCCAGTCAAGAGATCTATGTTTTCCAGTTTTGGGAGACAAAAAAGCCAGCAAAGATCCGTTAATAATACAAGCACAAATATTCGATATCTCAGTACAAAGAGTATATATCGATAATGGAAGCGAATGCGACATTATTTATGAACATTGCTTCCTGCAATTACCAGAAGCAATAAAGGCAAAAATGACAAACCCTACAGGCCCACTCGCAGGATTCGCTGAAAACCGCGTATGGCCCCTGGGGGAAATAGATCTCGATGTTACCCTAGGGAACCCTTCCTTTTGCACGGACAGAAACCCTAGACTTCACTGTAGTACGAGCACCCTCACCATACAACCTTCTCCTGGGAAGACCAGCAATACAACAAATGGAGATGGTACCTTCCACAGTCTACGCCATGGTACTATTCCAAACGAAATCAGGCGTCGGAATGATAAAATCAAGTTACGACCAAACTAAACAAATTAGTGAGGTCAAAAAATCAAAGGAGGAACCAGAAGAAGTAAAGACACCCTGCCAGAGCGATCAGGCTCAGGATAATGACGATGTACTTGTGAACCCAGCCTTTCCTGATCAATTAATTACCATAGGGAAAGGGCTGCCAGAAGATTTCAAAAAGAAGTTACTCAAATTATTGCAACAAAACCTCGACATATTCGCATGGGAATACGCGGATATGACAGGGGTCCCCAGGGTGCTCACCCTAGGGGAACAGACCTTTGTTACGAAACACAGGTTGAATGAACGAAAAAGCATGGAACCTGTAAGGCAAAAGAAAAGAAGTTTATCGAATGACCGAGATGAGGCAGCATGCAAAGAAGTAAACGAGCTTCTAAAAGCCGGAAGTGGTGAAGAAAGGAGACGGAGGCTGGAGAATGTGTGTAGACTTCACAGACATAAATAAGGCATGTCCAAAAGACTGTTATCCACTACCAGATATAGACTGGAAAGTTGAATCTTTGGCAGAGCATAAATGGAAGTGCTTCCTAGACGCCTATAAAGGATACCATCAAATACGAATGGCTAAAGAAGATGAAGAAAAGACATCTTTTCATACAAGCAAAGGAACATTCTGCTACACAAAGATGCCATTTGGACTAAAAAACGCAGGAGCAACCTACCAACGACTCGTAGACAAAGCATTTCACAAGCAAATTGGGCGAAACCTAGAGGTCTACGTAGATGACATGGTCATCAAAAGCAGAACGGAGGAAGAACTACTTGCAGACATCCAAGAAACCTTCGAGACACTGCGAAAGATAAAAATGAAGCTCAACCCCAAAAAATGCTCTTTTGGAATGGAGGCTGGGAAGTTCCTAGGGTACTATATCTCGGATAGGGGAATCCAAGCAAACTCATCTAAGGTAAACAAGATACTCGAGCTACCAGCTCCAAAGACAGTAAAAGAGGTACAAAGCCTAAACGGCAAACTCGCAGCATTAAGTCGCTTTCTTTCAAAAGGTGGGGACAGGCAATTGCCATTTTTCAAGACATTAAAGAGCTGCGGGGCCAAAAAAGGGTTCGAGTGGACAAAGGAGGCTGATGAAGCATTCGAACAAATGAAAAAGCACATAGCAGAACTCCCCACCTTGACATCCCCAAGGAAAGGAGAGACCCTGTACATATATCTTGTAGCCTCCGCCGAATGCGTAAGTGCAGTCCTATTAACAGAAAGGGAAAGAAAACAAATGCCAATCTACTTCATAAGCAGAATACTGCAAGGAGCGGAAGCAAACTACCCAGAGATGGAGAAGCTTATGTTAGCACTTGTTCACGCAGCAAAAAGACTACGCAGGTACTTCCAAGGGCATCCAATTGTGGTACTCTCAAACAAACCACTGAGACAAGTTTTAACAAAACCAGAAAAATCTGGAAGAATGGCAAAATGGGCAATCGAGCTAAGAGCATATGATATCGAGTATAGGGCAAGGCACGCAGTCAAAGGATAGATCCTACCAATTACTGAAATACGGGAAACTGGAAATTCAGTAACTCAATCCACGACACTCACAGTGACTGGGGAAGCAGATTCTGAAACCTGGGAATTATACACTGACGGAGCATCAAGTTCAGAAGGCTGCGGGGCCGGAATACGACTAGTAAGCCCAGACAAGCAAGAATATACATATGCCCTAAGATTCGAGTTTGAAACAACGAACAATGAAGCAGAATACGAGGCATTGATAGCAGGATTGGACCTGGCCAAAGACATGAAAATCAGAAGCATCAAAGCTTTCGTGGACTCCCAGCTCGTAGCCAACCAAGTCAAAGGTGAATACGAAGCCAAGGGAGAAATCATAAAGCTATACTTGGGAAAAACAAAGGAATTAATCGAGCAATTTGCAAGTTTCGACATCGAGCACATACGAAGAAATCAAAATAAAAAAGCCGATGCTCTAAGCAAGCTAGCCTCGTTAACATTTGAACACCTGGGAAGAAAGTACTAATAGAGGTCCTGAAAGAAAGATCCATATACGAGAAGCAGGTGCATGATTTAGTTAAAGAAGAAGGAAAAAACTATATGACACCGATACTGAAGATTTGGTGAGCGGAATATTGCCAGAAGATGAAAACGAAGCAAGAAAAATAAGAATCAAAGCTCCACAATACAAGTTGATGGATGGGAACCTTTACAAGAAGGCATTTTTGACCCCATGGCTACGCTGTGTGGGACCCAAACAGGTAGAAACAATAATTTTCGAAATCCATGAAGGAATCTGTGGACTACACGCAGGACCCAGGTCAGTGGCGACAAAAGCACTGCGCCTGGGGTATTTTTGGCCATCCATGCACAGAGACGTAGACAAGCTTTTGCAAAATTGTGAAGCATGTCAACTAGACGCAAACGTCCCCAGACTACCAAAGCAAGATATGACATCGGTAACATCCGCATGGCCATTTACAAAGTGGGGAATTGACATAGTGGGGCCACTACCCAAAGCACCAGGAAAGGTAAAATTTCTAATTGTGGCTATTGATTATTTCACAAAATGGGTAGAAGCAAAACCTGTGGCAACCATAAATGGAAAAACAGTTGAGAATTTCGTCTGGGAATATATAATATACCGCTTTGGACTACCACAAGTGATAGTCTCAGACAATGGAAAACAATTTACGGAGGGTACATTCACGGAAATGTGTCAAAGGCTAAACATAAAGCAATCCTTCACATCAGTATATCACCCACAAGGGAATGGACAAGTAGAAGCAATCAACAAACAGATTGTGAAAGGCATGGAAAAAAGGCTGGGATGTAGCCATAGTGGCTGGGTGGATGAATTACCATTGGTACTCTGGGCACATCGTACAACACCCAAGCAAAGCAATGGGGAAACCCCATTCTCCCTAGCCTTTGGATCAGAAGCAGTCTTACCTGCGGAAATACAAGTCTCCACATGTCCAACGACAAATGTCAATGAAGAAGACAATAACACAGAAATGCGGATAAACCTCGACCTCTTAGAGGAAAGAAGGGAAATTGCTTCAATAAGAGAGGCTGCGTATAAGCAAAGAATTGAGAAATATTACAACAAAAAAGTTCACCCGGACAGCTTCAAAGTCGGTGATTACGTCCTCAGGCTCAACAGCGCAAGCCAGGTAGAATACCTGGGGAAAATGGGGCCAACGTAGGAAGGACCATACAAAGTCGATAAAGTCATCGGAAATGGTGCGTACAGGCTTTCAATGAGAGATGGCAACCCCGTCGACAGGACATGGAATGCAACAAATCTGCGTAAGTTTTATTGTTAAACAAATATATATATATATATCTAATATATATGTATATGCATAAATAAAAAGAGAAAAGGAGAGAAGATCTCCAACTCTTATGTGCAAATAAATACTCTATTGTTGAACAAGAGAAAAGGAGAGAAGATCTCCAACTCTTACAACATATCCTATTAAAGTACACTATTAAAGAATGGTGGGGACGCCTACCGGACTAATACAAGGACGGGTTACAAACCCTCCGGTGTACAAAAACTATGATTCATGGTGAAGAAGGATCGCAACCTCACACACGTAGTTTCGAAAAGCCAAAAAAGGCAAAACATATTATAATAAAGTCATGACTATAACAGAATGCATGCCCAAAAATGCCAAACAAGGCAATGGCATTTCAAAATCATACTCCTATGATTTTATCAAAGCTTATGCCTAACTGCTGAAAAAGCAAGTGCATACAACAAAATCCTGAAAAAGGTAAATATGAGTGAAAGGGGAAAAAGGCAAACTCCCACAATAATACAGGGCACGATACAAGCTCATGTATACAACTAAGGAAAGCCATCAATTAAGCCGTCAAGACAGTAAATTGGCATATATGGTGATAGTAATCCAACAACAACCAAGGCAAATGATGAAAGCTACAAAAGCTAATATTACGAAACGGGTAATAAAACACCCGATAACTAAAAACCGGATGAAGAATCCGAGTATACCACTAAACACCGGATGAAGAATCCGGGTACAAAAAAAAAACCAAACCAAAAACCGGATGAAGAATCCGAGTACAAAACCTAAAAAAATCGGATGAAGAATCCGAAAACATGACTATGACCCAACCGACGAAACCGGGCATATTTTATAAATATCAAAATCTTCATAAGCAGCTTGGTCGACAAGAGATTTCCCGTAAAGTGGATTCACCTTGGTCAAGTGGTGTCCAAAAGGAATTACTTTCGTCATTACCTTCTTATACTTCACCTACAGAGCTGATAGATCGGAACGAAGAAGTTGCAACTGATTTTCTCTATTCACCATCCCGTCTCGAGCGGTCTGCAGCTGGATATCTTTAATATCTAGAGCTCGCTTCAAATTTTGAACATCGGAGGAGCAATTGTCGGAAGAAACAGAGGCAACACCAGCGGACGTGCCACAATCTTCAGGAACGCCGCTGTAGGATTTCCAGATCCGACTCCAACTGGCGAATTTTTGTCATATCCACATACGACCTGGCACCGAGCTTAAACTTCTGGCCAATAGTCTTTATCCGGCCATGCTTGCAAAAAACACTCCTCTTTTTCCGATAACCCCACTTCATCTATTTATGGAATCTATCAACAAAAGTGAAAAACAAAAACCCGGATCCAATTGCTTACCTTATATAGGGATATGAACCGCACTACCGTCAATTTGCAAAAAGGGCCATTCAAGATTCGTTTTAGTACAAAATCGTCCCTTTCAAAAACCTTCTGAAAGACAGCGGACTCTCAGATGCAAACACGCAGGGTATGCTTGAAGGGTACGTTTCACTCTCGATAAACAAGGAACAGATTTGCATTTATCAAGAATCCCATATCTAGGGAAAGAAGATCAAATCAAATCCCTTATTCTTAGAAGCGATATACATGGCCCGAAAAACCCTACTTGGGGAATAAGTCACGAACCCCCTGCACACAGGGGGAAGGATGGCTAGAATTAACTCTTCAGCTAAGACTAACAACACGATCTTGGCATATCATATTATTAGTCTGGGGGCTTGATGGTGTACCCACCGTCACCCAGGATAAAGCCTCACCCTAGGTAGGCTAAAAAGATCACCCAGGGTATCACATAGCCTAGGGAAAAGAAGATAAACATGAAAAGATACGATCATATCACTTCCTTAAATAAAGGAGATCGTTACCAAAGATACAAAGCGCGTGAGAGACTTATTCTCCACGAAAAAGCAGCTATAAAAGGGGGAAAACCCTTCATTATCATTATGCCTACTACGGCCAAAACCCTAAGAGATCTAAAACACATCTAAACCGGCGTACAAAAGGTTCTCACACCTTACCAGCAGGGAATTGCCGTCCAACCCATCAAACACCTCCAAATCCTTTAACCTAATCCATTGTACAAACAAATACTATCTTTAAATTTGGTTTTGGATTAATATATAAGCATTTATTATTTTACAAACACAAGACTCTACTTATTAGATAGACTTTAAGATTACGATTTTTGTAAACTATCATATTCTTTGATTTTGTAATACCGTTTATCTTTATAGTTATCTTTAATTTTATCTTTATCTTTATATATACTAAAAGACAACTGATCTAATAGCTTATTAGTCAATCACAACTCTCAATTCCATCAAATTTAAAATCGCTGATGTCATAAATTAATTTTATAATATAAAATTAATTAATTAATTACATAAAAAAAATCAAGAAGTTAGTTTTACGCCTATTATTATATTTTCGTAGATATATACTAATACTAAAATAAAATAATATATCTATGATGTACTTAATTTAAGGGGAATATTTATATCTGTAAAGATATACTTTATCCATATGTAAGTATAACATAATAACAATTTTATAATCGGCATCGTTATTTATTTATTTTTTCTTCCATTCATGACATTAAATAATATTGATCTCAAGGTAATCAATCTATTTTAAAAGTAAATGAGCATAATACCCGGGAGTCGCGACATAATTTTATTTTAATAGTGACAATTTGTTATAAGTTAAGAGAGATACGGTAATTTAGTTTTGTACTGCGTGGAGGACCATTTTGAGAACCATATATATAATAAAAGGGGTTTTTTGGATAAAAAGAAAAATTCTTAATTTTTAAGACATTCCATAAATAAAAATCCAAAATGCTTTATAAGTGAGTATAGATGTTCATTTTTTTAAAAGTTTTTTTTAATAAATGTCATGATACATAATGAAAAATAAAACATGTAAAAATAAGACATTTAAATTGGGACGGAGGGGGTATAACATTATCATATTCTAATTGAAATATTTAAAATATGTTTCATCTAAAAATAAGATATAATTTCTAAAAATGTAACATAAGAATGTGATATCACCTTCTCTAACAATAAATCAAATAAAATGATAATTACTTATTATGATTTTTAATAATCAAATATCGCTAAGTATGTTACGATGTACAACTTTTATGGAAAAATTATGATTTTGTAATATTCAAATATTGTTATGTATGTCACAGTAAACAACTTCAAAAAACATATTTTAAAAAATATATCATTATAAAACTCAAAGTTTTATAATATAGATCGATTTTTTATTACTAAAAGTTGTAAACTAAATTTTAAATCATAATAAATTAACATCTAATATTGATAAGTTTGTAAGCCCGTGTATTTGACACGGGCCTAAAATCTAGTATAATATCTTATAAAATATTTTGTCTTTTTCAAATCTCAATTAAGTAATTAACTACTTAAATTATCCTTCTTCTTTGTTCACTAATATAAAGATCTCTACCTAATATACCTATAATACCATTAAATCTCAACCATTTATTTTTTTCTATTTCCTCAAATCTCAACCACTCATTTTTTCTCTCTCATCCATAAATCATTTTATTCCTCTAATTCATTCATAATCTTTTATTTCAAAAACCGTATATCGATACGCTATAAAAAATGTGTGGGTGTTCTTAAATTTTCTATGTCATTCCATATACTTTTGACGAATTTTTAAATCTGAGGGCGGAGCCTGTACGACTATGACATTTGACTATCATACTTTATGACTTGACCTATCACATCCAACATCTCACCGCTGCAACACACGGGCATTATCTTTTGTATGAATAACAAGTTATCATGCTTATGATAGGAATTCAACATTCCAAGAACATACGGTCTAAATTGAGATAACTGGCATTGTAAAGAGTAAAATAAACTAACTTTTAATGTCGTCTTTCATGAGTTTTGAGTCTTAATACCGTCTTTGAATGCGTATGAGGGAGATTGACATGTAGAAAGTCTTACCCTACCAAATATAAAGAGGCTGCTCCAGGTTTTACCAAAGAAGGGACCTGCAGCCACTGGCGAATGCAATTCAGTAGAGCAGGGGGAGAATGACCCCACCTAATTTAGCCCAAATTAGCCTAACATAAGTATTATAATGGTATTTTTACTTAGAATTCAAGCCTAAAATAGAAAAGAACCAAGCCAAAAAAAATATAAAAGAACCCACCTTTTACATGTTTTAAGCAATATGAATAAAAGTTTTCCATGTATTCGTTTGGTATATCTCTTTCCATTGGTACCATCATAGAAACAAGATGAGTGATATTTGTTGTGATGATTGGCTCAGAAACCTAGGGAGTGTTTGGTAGGATGGAAAGAGAATGGGAGAAAGGAAAAGAGAAACATTCCTTTGTTTGTGATGAATAAAGAATGGAAATAGAGAATCATTTTATCATTCTCTTTCCCACTTTTTCATTCCTTTGAAAAACCTAAGGAAAGGTGAGAATGGTGAAATTAAGCTTAAGAGGATTCTCATGTGAATGACACTAGTCCACCCCACTTCATCCCACCACCGTTAGTCCATCACCCTCCACTTTTGGATTTCCACCATTGAACCCCCCCCCCCCACCACCAGACACTTACCGCCGGTCACCACCAGAAACCACCATCACCCTCCACTTCTGGGTCTCCACCATTGAAACCCACATGACATGACCATCACCGTCGGATATCACTTCTGATCACCACCATAAACCACCATCACCATGCCGACAACCACTGCCACCTTCAGCCCATCCACTTTCGGTCATCACAAGGAACCCTCTTCATGAACCACCACCACTGCTACTCTGTCCCGATCTCCTCCTTCAAAACCCACCAAACCTTGAGTATTATTTAATAAATTATTTTCTTCACTTTTAATTTGGGTAAAGAAAAAGAAAAATTGTTCATGGAGAAGTCTTGATAAAGCAGCTATAAAAGCTATGCTTGTCAATCGAGTAGGTGATTTTGGATGGAATATCAAAGGTAATGGTGGGGTACTCAAAATTTCGACAGTCAACTGGAGTGATGATATTGGATTTAATTGTATGTTCATTTACAGAATAGATTTTTTATTATTATTTGGGATTTTTTTTTGTTTGGTAATAATTGATTCACCATCATCCCAAACATAGGAATTATTCTATCTTTTTTCTATTTCATTCTCTTTCCATTCTCTTCTTTAATTCCATTCTTTATCATTCACATATACCAAACACTCCCCTATTGTATTTGTTTAATTGCATGTAGTTTGGAATGATATAGGTTATGTAATTGTAGTATATTTGGAATTCTGTAATTTTTGGTTGCTAGTTTCTTGCTAGTTAACCTTAATATTATATACTTGCTTTTGTTGTCATAAAATAAAATAAAAAAATTTCCATGGCTTCTTGTGTTTAAGTGTTTAGCAAAACTTTTTTGCAAATATTTGGAGAATTCTTGTGTTGTGCACACAATATGAACTCTATTATTACAAAAAAGGAACTTCAATTTTACATAAATAAAGAGCATTATAGCAACAATCTTCATAATATCACAATATTCTTTAATATTCTTTTGTTTATTTCATCATCACCATCACTAGGATAAACTGATAGTAACTTTGTTTCGTACTTCCTTGTCTTTCGTAAAGACAATAAGACGGTATAGTTATTTGACATATAGTCAAAGTCAAAATTTGTAATTTTAATGAAGTGTGTACAGATTTCTAATACACATGCGTAAACTCAAGAATGTAACAATAAACCTATAATTTGAAGACTATGATATTAGTATCAAAGATTTTTATTCATCTACCACATTCATGCATTATTAATCTGTACAGTGTGTTGTAATGTTAGTACAGTGTGAGAATAATAAAAAACTATGGTACTAATATCATTTCTCATAATTTAAACACAAACCATTCTGTTGAAATCCAACAAAAAGCATTTTTTTACATCTTTCTAATACATATACCAACCGAGATTTGGTCTATCTTAATATAAATCGGTTAAATTGCGACGAGAGCGTCCCTACTGAGACAGTGCAGATTCCATGAAAATGGTTTTAGCTCAAAAAGTGCTCTTAACATAAGAGCCGACAGTTGTGAGAAGTTTTTCGATGAGTTGCACATTTTTGGCAACTTGCTCTTTTTTAAAGTTCTACACGTCTCAAAGGACATACAATATTTAACAATTGGATCAATCAATAATTGTTAGTTTTAAATAATGTTGAAATATCAAGTTAGAAAAACCCTATATATTAATTTTTGAAAAATGATACTCAGTATCAACATTATTCTTTAACACTCTCGCGCATCATTAGAAAAGTCGCCTTTCTAACATTAATTTTGGACTCGATCATAATTCATTTAATTTGTTCAAATCTTACTCTGAAATACAGTATACCTTTTGTTTTCTGTTCAAATAGTACGAACATTTACAGATTTTGATTACATTGACCTGATCATTCTTAACTAATAACTCAAGTGATTGTTGATAAATAAACGACTTTGCTAGAATATTTTATCTTTACTCCTTTATAATAATTATACCCCTCCTTAATATAGAATTTGTTAAAAACTAGTTAGTTGCGAAAATACTAATTTACCCTTATCTCTTATTTTTATAGACGGCTATTAGATGCACCCCTCCTTCAAATGATATATAGATACTGGACCACTTACTGGACCACCAAGTAACCACTTACTGGACCACCAAGTACATACGAAACCAAGTGATTTATAAAGGGATTTTGATTTGTACAAATTGTACAGTGTACTATACTATGTACAAAATGTGTGTATATCTGCATTTCTCAAGTGTAAAAGTCATCACCAAATGTTGGCCCAAGTTTAAGTCACGAAGTACACAAACATATAAATTATTACGTTATGGTATTTGGTATTTTTATGATAATAGAGCTCTAGTCTTTAATCGACAACAAAGTGAAATTATGTTTTTGATGAAATGGTTAAAAAGGAACAATAGATAATATTACATCATTTTTCTAATCATCAATATTAATACAAGTTTTCACACCTCCTGAATTACGATTGGAAAATTTAAGTTGATTGTACACATTTTGTCTATGCAAAAAAGGAGTTTCCCATGCCCGGTCGAATGCGTTGCTAGACCATAGTGGATGAGTATGAGGTATCGGAAAATCTTCTTGAAGTACGAATCTTACAAAATGGTTACCATTGACGAGTGCAATTACCCAAATATCATGCGGTTGCGAATTTGGTGGGCTACTAAAAAGTGGTAAAAATGTTGTCTCTTCTTTGTTGCTTAAAAAAACAACAACTATATTATACCTTGAAACAATGAGTAACCCCATGAATAATATTTCCATCCAATGTACTTCAGGTGCAAATCCCTCCTTAAAGTAATTTAGTGCATACTGAATTGCTTCTTAAAGTAATTTAGTGCATACTGAATTACTTGTGCGCCTTCTTTGTTAAACATATGCTCGTATGTTGTATTATGCACATATAACTCTCCCAATAAATCCATTCGAATTTGACGCAATGTCTCCTTATGATGACCCATGCATACAGCTGTCGCTCTAAATCCACAAATTCCATTTCCCAATACACTATGCACCTGTGTGATATATGGAAGAAACATTTCAAATCCTTGGTTACTTAAAAAAGTTGTATTGTTCATGGCTGGATCTACATCGTACAGTGGAACTAGACACATATAAGCATTTGGATCTTGATCTTTCGGTTCTTCATTTAAATCGAAAAAGTTGGGTTGGGGTTGGGGTTTGGGTTTATGTTTGGGTTTTTTCAAGCTTGGACGTCCCCGGTTATCTTTGTGATTTTCGGGTTCACCAATTGTTGAAGAATCAACATTAGCCTTCCTCCAAAATTCATGATCAACATCTTCCACATTTTAAGACATGTTAATGCCCATATAAAATTTGCTTTCCTCTCTCTATATAACAAGATAAATGTTATAGAAAACGTCTTGCTGGTAGAAGTAACACCAACAATCTCGAAAAGAGGCGTATCAAACTTGTTTGTATTGTAAGTAGCATCCATCAATAAAATATCGGGATAATCAAGCCATATTTTTAGTGATATTGGATGTACCCAAAATAACTCTTCCAAGTTGTTGGTTGAATCATTTGTACGATACTAAAAGTGATATCTCTTTTCTTGTAAAAAATCAAAGACAACTTGAATTGGGGTTCGACTGGTCATGGTTAGCCAATCATACCATCTGTTGGGCATTATAGATGGTATTGTTTGTAGACACATTATTCTCATCCAATACCTTCAGTGTTGAAAGAATATCACGTGCTTTCATATTCTGACTAATCATTGTTGCAACTAAACTAGTTTCATGACTAGTCAACCTTTGTGCAAATGGATGACCCTCCATAAACACTGCAGGTTCATGATTATGTTCATGACACTTCACTGTTAACACCCATACATCATTAATTTTATAATACTTTCCCACTAATTCAAATTTGCAATTAATTTTTTTGGTTTGAGTGTCTCTAACAACAGGATTAGTACTTCTAGACACACCGCCACGATCACATATAAGTACAATTTTAGAAAGATAGCCATTTTTTTCTTAGATCTCTTGGTTACAAGAACGTAACCATAAGAGCATGCCACTTTTTGTGCCCATTCTACTAATTCTTGATTAGAGTTAAACACCTGTAAATATCATATAAGTGGTTTGTTATTTACATAAACAAGTATTTTAAAGCAAGTATTCTTGATGTATAATATAAAACAATCTACATAAACAATAATTACACTAACTGTAATAAATATAAAACAATCTACATAAACAATAATTACACTACGATAATATAAATTATTAAGATAAAATAATGAATAGTTACTATAAATATAAAACAAGTATTCTTGATGTATAATGTAAAACAATCTACATAAACAATAATTACACTAACTATAATATAAAGAAGATGAAAGACGATACATACCTGGTCGGTTAAAAATTCCGATTCATTCGTCATTTGTTTTCTATTGAACAATCTACATAAACAATAATTACACTAACAATCTACATAAACTATATGATCAACTTTATCGAACTTCTTTTCTACTTCTGTTTCTTTGGTTGGATTAGTTTGTATGTTTGTGTAGAAGATATACAAAATATATAATAGTTGAAACATTTATTACAAAGTATATTTATTACATAATAAATAGACTATCAAAATATCATAAGAATCTATCACTATTTTGTATAAAATCAATGTCACTTTATTAAAAACATATTTATTACTTAAGTTAATTTATGAAAACTGAAGGAAGTATTGTCCTCACTTTTCTTTTCCTCACTTTTCGTGCAAAACCTACAAAATCATATCATTATTTTGTATAAAACTAATGACACTTTCTAAAAGTACATTTGATTTTAACTCGATTTGATTCTCATAAATGTCACCTGACATTTCATACAAATGTATAAAATTAATAGTTAATAACATGAGTACCCAATTTTTTTTTAAAATATACCAAATTAGCCAACTTTTATTGGAATTTCACAAATTACCCAACAAAATCGCAATAAAATGTGAAAATCGCAATGAGATTTTGAAAATCGCATAAAGATTTTTAAAATCGCATATAGATTTGGCAAAATCACATAGATATTTTGGAAAATTCTATAGAGATTTTGTAAATTCGTATAAAGATTTTGAAAATCTCATAGAGATTTTGAAAATCGCATAAAGATTTTGAAAATCTCTATGAGATTTTACTTGTTTTTGATTTTGATTTTTTTTTAATTTTCACTTTTTATTTAGATTTTGATTTTTGCATTGTGTTTTTTGAATCTCAAAAAAAGTCAAAATCTAAAAAAAAAAGAGTCAAAAAACGTAATTTGGAAGTCAAAATTTCAAAAAAAAAAAAAATCAAAATTAGAAAAAGTCGAAATCTCATAAAGATTTTGAAAATCTCTATGAGATTTTAAAATCTCATAGCGATTTTACAACATCTTTATTAGATTTTTAAAATCTTTATGGGATTTTATAAAATCTCTATGCGATTTTACAAAATCTCTATGCGATTTTGTAAAATCTCATAGCGATTTTCTAAATCTCATAAAGATTTTCAGAATCTCATTGCGATTTTCATTTTTTATTGCGATTTTGTTGGGTATTTTGTGAAAGTCTGAAAAAAATTGGTTAAATTGATTTATTTTTATAATAAATTGGGTACTCATGCTATTTTCTCTAAAATTAATGGCCTGACAAAGTTATACAAAGTTATAGGCAATGTTTTAAAAGATTGTTTCATTAATATAACAATAGAAATAGAGATGTATATGTCACTATCCTTAAGTTTTGTCCTCATTTAATTTTATAAATATGACAAACAACTTTCTTAAGTGGTCCATTTTATCTTTTTTTCCATATGCCATATTTATGTTGTCCATTTTATCTTGTCAGTATCTTGTTAGCTTCTTTATTTTCATTTTGTACTATATAACATGACATCAAGCTAGGGACCGGTCACTATCTTGCCATAGCCTCTTTATTTTCATTTTATACTATATAACATGACATCAAGCCAGGGGACCGCTCTATTTTTTTGGGGTTGGGGGTGCAAATATGATGTGACTTTATATAAACATGTCATTGGGGCGGTTTTGGTATTTTGACACTTTAAATATAAAAAAAATTTCATTACATACCCCTGGGGTATGTCATATTATTAAGTTTCACCCATCTCATTTTTTTATATCATTACATACCCCTACGATGATTTTTCGTATCATTATATACCCCTCACGGCTCACGCTAATGTCCATTAATGTGTTTCTGTAAACCCCTCATGTGCAATGCACATGAGGGTATTTTAGACTCTTATTTCGTCCTTTTTTGTCATCTTCTAACCTCATCCACTTCCTTTTTCCTCCCTTATCATTTTCCCAGAAACCTAACAAATTAATATATATTAAAAACAAAGGTACGAAAATGCGTGCAAAGAATAGTAACGGGTCATATTATTTTTCTGGACCCGTTTTTATTTTCTTAATGGGCCAACTTCATTTTCTTTTGGACCCATCTTATATTATTAATTTTGGGCTTGATAAATTATGTTTTGATCTTTTAAATTGATTCCAATTTGTTTACAAAGATCACTTATTTTAATTGCATATTATTATTTTTTAAGTTTGTAACATATTTAAGATTATCTCATCTTAGTACAAGTGAACTATTACACAGTATATATACATATAACAGTAGAGTATATGTTTTGAATATATATACATCTAACCATCTCCGAAAAATTTGTTTGCAATACTTCAATGTTATTTCGGTTGATGTTTTATTATTATGGATTTTTTTTTCACTTTCTATTTTCAATGATTTAGGAAATTAGCTTTAATTATGTTTGTATTATTATTTTATATTTTTATTTTATATATACTACTTTCATACTTATTATCTTTTAGAATGTATATAATATATTAATTTGTTATAAATTTATATTGTTGATTTTTTTTTAATTTATAATTGCTTACTCATTAAGAAATCAATATCAACTCAAGTTTTGAGCTATATAATGTTTCTAAAAGCATGTAATAATTTTTTAAATAATACGGAACACAATAAATATAATGTCTCCCGGGGCAACGCCCGGGTAACTATCTCGTTAAAATAATAATAACATATCTCCATCAAATATAAAAAGTGATAACTAGCAAAATAGGAATGCAAATCCTATCCGTAGCTCACCAAACTAAACATCTAAGCCACATATATTATTCTACTATCTATGTATCTATATAAAAGCCTATCAGAAAGTGCTTACTTGGCGTTCTCCTAGCCCGCCATGTCAGCAAATTCTGATGTGGCGTTACCAGAACGATCTGAATGACACATCAGCAGCCACATGTGCATCATATTTGCTGATGTGTTTAGTCCACGTACGCATGCAAGCCATAATGGTAGCCTTTATATTAAAAAAAAAAGGTTATCGGTTTCGAACCCGCGACCTACCTTTTGTGCGCAACGCATGTTTACCACTTGAACCAAGGAATTTTTTGTTCATTTATGGAATCTCACTATTAATAAAGCATCATTTTGATCCAACACACATTTAGGAAATAATTATAATCTCAGATCTTCCCCATCGATGACAACCAATTTTCAATTTCCTCGAATCGTTTCCTATCAAAAATAGCGTTGTTTTTGTGTTATAAAGATTTTATTTTTTGAGTTATAGACTTTTAGTAATATTGATAAATTTTATGGTGATATATAGTTTGATTTTTTATTTGAATAGTGTCATTGTCATGGCTGAATCACAAGAAGATTAATTAATTTGCAATCAATAGATTCAAGATTAAGGTTATATTACTTCATTGAGTAATAATATACCTTTTCATGATTTTTGATAACAAATATGTAATTTCTCACACTTATTTCCATTTTATATTTTGTGCAAGTTAAGTATTTTTAGTTTTAATGGATAAGTTGTAATATGTTATTAAAATATGTTTTTGTTTAGATTGATATCTTTATTTTCATAATTTCAATAGTTTTATATTTGTTTTGTTAGGTGTTATATCATGAACACCAACTGTTTGATGAAATTTCTCAATGAAAAAAATCAACTGTTTTGTTTAAGCGCCTGTATTGTTTTGGTAAGCATCTATTCAATAGTTCATAAGATGGAGATACTTTTTGTCATTTGTCTAATTGGTGTAGATGATGTTTCTTAGTACTATTATTATCATCTGATGTATAGAGCAAAAAATCAAAGATTTGAGTTAATGTATACCAATGCCAAGATAGTCGAAGCAAGACAAAGATGCAAAGAGATACTCAATCTTAAAGAACAAAAAATTTAATGCTTAGCCACCTAATGTATCAGGTATTTTGACCTTATTGAGTTAGATATTGTAAGTTTTAAATATACTATGAATTTGTATTCACTTAAAGTCCTTACTTCGTTTTTTTTAACTGTACTTAATTCATATTTAGTTAATGTTTCATAGGGAAACCATGACATAATATTACAATTACTTATACCATAAACATAAGTTATCAAGCCATAATTGGATTCCATCAAATGGGTTTTGTAAGTTCTAACCATACGATATAATATAAAATCGTATGACTTTTATTTTTGGCATCTAATCAGATATACTATTATATTTCTGTATATATTGATTTATTTTCATTGTTACAAATATAGTTAGTACCAACTAATAGTGTTTCGGGTCATAATTTTTTTCTTAAGTTCAAGAGACTATCATGAAAGTTTTTTAACTTTGAATTTCATAATCTTACATAAAAGACTCAAACATATAAATCTTCTTCTATATTTTTTGATTGCATAGTCAGTGAAAATCAAAACTAATCAAATTGTCTTACTAATGTGTTTGTGATTCTACGTGTTTTTTCAGGTATGTTGGATGAGCTTTAGGATCACATCGAGTCTATTAATATGGCCAATGGTGATATTTTTGTATGTAATTTTGATCTTTTTTTATGTTAGTTATAATCATAAAATAATTAATTGTGTACCTTTTCATTTGTTATATCTTAAATTTATATGAACCAAGACTTCAGAGGTTATATCTTTAGCAACTACCATGCTAATATATGAACTATGACTTTAGAGATTATAAGTACTACTGTCCAAAACATTACAAAGAGTCAACAATTGGTTATGGTTGTAAATATTATTGAACCTTTGCTTACCAATTCCAATTCTAATGAGGATCTTATTGTTCAGACGTAGGCACTTGGATTAAGCAGAATGTTTGAAAGATGAAAGGTCTTGTGGGAGTGTTGTAAAGGGGAATCTTGGAAGTGGGTTTGGCTCGCGTCGGGTCGATTTAAGGTTTACAAAGAAGAATAGTAAATAACACTACTTGGGTTTGTTCTGATTGCGGGTATAGTGATGGATAGTGGTTTTATGAGAATTTTTAAGTTGATGTTTAAGAGGATTAATTATTTTTCCGTAAAAAATAATAAGGGTATGGTTTCAAGATATAGGGTTGTGTACACAATAATTGTGAGGAATGTCTTTTGAACTCGAGTGATTGATCCTAAGGTATCACGACCTTATTAATGAATACCAATGTAAATAGGTTTTAAATCATACACGTTTTCAGTTTGCATCAAATAACTTATATTTTTGTAAATTCACAAGTGACTTTCTCCAAGATGATCCATCAAATCATTATTTTTATAAGTATATAAAATAGTATATACGTCGATTAATAGTATTTAACTATTCATTTATGTCTAAATTTCTCTTATACCATCTCATTTACAATGAATTATCTAGAAAATAATTTAGGCCGCCGCATCACGCGGGTTTCACCTAATTAGATACAAATACATATATTATTCATATGTTTCTTTTTTTTTTTTTAATTTTAAATTCACAGCATAGAATACAAATATCAAATCAGTGAATCACAGGGACGATTTTGTTTAAGTTTCTGGATCGTGATGTCGGTTCTTGATTTTAGATCTTGGGTGATATATATATATGTCTGTAAAGAAGTAGATGTCTTTTTATCCGGTGGCCGCATAATACGAAGCTCACCACCAGACCCAACCTAACCACCATGGGCGATGATGTTCTGATCGGTAGTGGTGGTTTCAAAGTCTTTTGCATAACATGGCTATCAGAAAAAGGTATATAGATTTAGTAATTTCAAATATAAATCACACAATAAGATTAGATCAACTCTTTTTTTTTACTTCGAGATTTTTTTTGCATAATCGATCTTCACTAATAGCTATTATGGGTGAAAGTAATTACTTGTAATAATTAGATGTGTTGTTTTTGGATTTAATTTGTGAAAATAATTGGTTGTAATAACGATCGGTGGTTGTACCCGAGGGATGTGGCATATGGGGTTTTGATTGTATTTTATTGTTATTTGGTATTGTATGTCGATGAGATTTATGATGATTTGTTGTTAGATCTGAAAAACAAGATGAAAAAGAAGAATGGAGTGTTATAGAAGTCAAAATGACTAAAATATCCTCACGTGGTATGCACATAAGGTGGTTGACAGAGACTCACAAACGAACGTTAGGGTGAGGGGTATGTAATGATACGAAATAATGATACAAAAAAACGAGAAGGGTGAAACTTAATAATATGACATACCTTAGGGGTATGTAATAAAATTTTCTCTTAAATATATGTACAAGCAAAACAAGCACATATACAATTACAAGCCTCTTAATGCAAGAAACTTAAAAATCACAAACTCCCACGAATAATAATGGTCTCCGGCTCTTGTAAATACGTGGCCATACAATCCAAAAACTAGATTAAAAGATAAAAGGACATCTCGTAAATAGTATAGAAGTCTGGCACTATATGACAACAATATCACGTGTATATTCTGACGGGTCAACACAAACACGTTTTTAGTGTTTCAATACACGCATAATTACGATCCCTCTGATTTACTTTAGTTCTTCCACACAGAATCGACAACCTTTTTTTTTTTAAAAGTAACTATCATTAACGTATCGCTAAACTCACCCAAAAAAAAGATGCCAAACACAGAATCGACAGCTAAGGCACGTTTTTTGAATAAGGAATCAATTGACTAAACACGTACATAAATTGAAACACTTAACCGGAGCCACCCAAGAATACATAAAGGAGTCCGTTTATCTTATTGGGCAAGTTAGTTTGGTAAGAATTAGCTCGCTGGCTTTGTTACACCGTATCTGTTTGCAAGCATTTGGCAAAAATAATCAGCAAAGATGATCGGTTATATTTGGCCGATGTATATGAACGTTGGGTAAGAATTTTGAATTTGCTATATTTATTTATTAAATATGAAAATGATGACATTAGCAAATTGATTTTAACCGGTAATGCACCATTTATATTGGTTTAATTGGCTTCAATTTAGCAAAATTTATATTAGTGGATATTTTTTTTTTCTTCCAAAATTTAACAAAACGACACTACACCCCCTAATACGCCTATTTTACTCTTCTCACTTCTATTCCAAAGACACAATAATCGACACTGCTCTCAAAGTTTTCTTTTTCAAGCCCTTGTAACAGCAAAAAGAAATTTATCTTCCTTCTTTGTTGCTCTTTCTTTCAAATACACAAGATTCAAGCATGAGTTTTAAAATTATGACAGTCAAGAAAAATGGCGTACAACCAAGTCAAGGCGAGTAAGCACTACACAACAAACAGCCAAGGTACGAGGAGGGCGTGTTGAAAAAAGTGACAGAGAAGCAAAGTGGGTGGATCAAGAGCGAGCGGAAGAAGATTTGCCTCGAAGTTACAAGTAATTGTTTCCTTTGTAATTGAAATAATGAAATGGGTTTTGAAAATGATTTTTTTTAGATGGGTTTGGGTTTGGGTAAGAGACTAAAGAAATAAAACCAATATTCGTTAAGAACAAAAAAGAAATACCGGTTTTAGTAGAAATACCCGGTTTTCGAGTAAAAAATTGGACAGAGTTTCTCTTTATAAAATGAAAGAGAATAGTACTAATACCGGTTTTGGTGTAAATTAGGCATAGATTTCACATAACCACAACCACATAGCGGAAAGTCAAAAACAGTGTATTATTTGAATATAAATTCAAATGAAGAACAGGTAAGGAAAAACGGTATTTGAATACTGGTAAGTATAAATGGAAAACCGGTATTTATGTAACAAGGTGAAAGCCGGTATTTGGCTTGAAAAGGAAAGACGGTATTCAAAAGAAAAGGAAAGCCGGTATTTTGATATTAAGGAAAACCGGTATTTTGAGGGAATACTGGTATTTGTAAGTGAAAACGGGTGAAAAATAGATGTTCGCCAAAATGATGTAAAATCGGTCGGATTTTGCGCTTTGACTTTGGTACCAAATGTAATAGTTAAATTTAAGCTTTCAATATGTTGTAATCATGATTTGTATAGAAAATAAGAATAAAAGGTGAATTAGATAATTACAATTAGCCTATTTTCACTAATACCCATCTAAAATATATACTATACCCAAAAAGAATGGGTAGAAACCGGAAAAGCAGTGGTAAACACCCTTGCCTCTGGAGACAGAGGTCATGGGTTGAATCCTCATCCCATGCAAAGGTTGGAGGACCTTTTCTACCATTTAGGTAGAAACCGGAAGCAGCCTCTCTACTTAGGTAGAGGTAAGGTTTGCCTACATCTTAACCTCCCCCATACACCGTCGAGGTATTGGGGCTCAAAACCCGCGGAAGGTGGCACTGAGCAGTTACTTTTTATATATTTTTAAGTTTTTTAATTCTATTTTATCATCTAGGTAGGGTATGTTTGTTATCAAGTTATTGAGTTTAAGACTGAAGATCCAACCAAAATATACTTTGAGCTGATCATCCATAGCCAGGCATCATTTCTTGTTATTCCATCCATTCTACACAAAAACAATGGAATTCATCAAAGATACAGGCCACCTTAATATACCCTTTCAAGATATCGAACTAGCAACCAATAACTTCACAACACTTATCGGAAGGGGCGGATATGGCAAGGTTTACAAAGGAAAGCTCTCACTTTCGGGTAAACTTACAAATGTCGCGGTAAAGCGACTAGATACTAACCTTTCTGGTCAAGGGTTTAAGGAATTCTTAACGGAAATCCAATTGCTTTCACGTTATAAACATCCGAACCTCGTATCCCTTGTTGGTTTTTGTCATGAAGGCGGTGAAAAAATTCTGGTTTATGAGTATGCAGAGCGCGGAAGCCTTGACAAATACCATCATGTCGATGGAAAAACATGTACATTAACATGGAAGCAACGGATAAATATTTGCATTGATGCAGCACGTGGTTTGAACTACCTACACAACCATGTTGCAGAAAAAGAAAGAGTTATCCATAGGGATCTAAAGAGTGCAAATATTCTCTTAGATCATGATTGGAAAGCTATGATTGCGGATCTTGGGCTTTCCAAATTAGGCCGTGCAAATGAAAATGAGACGTATCTTATCACTAATGCGTGTGGCACACAAGGTTATTGTGATCCGACATATATACATACGGGAGTGTTGACAAAAGAGTCGGATGTTTATTCATTTGGCGTGGTATTGTTTGAAGTCATATGTGGGAGGTTGGGCTTCAAGAATGTAGATAATGAACAAAGATTTCTAGCCTCACTCGCCCAACGCTACTATGAGGAAGGAAATTTAAATAAGATTATTGATCCTTGTTTAAAGAACCAAATAGAGTACTCGGTTTCTTTGAATGCAGTTTCCAAGATTGCATATCAATGCTTGGATAGTGATAGGGAAAAACGACCCTCCATGGAATTTGTGGTAGAGAAACTTGTGGAAGCACTGGAATTGCAAGTAAGTTCAAGTTTGTAGTTTTAGATATACTGATTTTTTCATCCATATGAAAACAATGTTAAGCAACAAAAACTCCACAGGTGTTTGATAAATTTGATTTCCTATTTAATACTTCATACCCACGGAATGACGAGTTAAATAGGATCTCAGATTCTCCTATAGTAAAGTCTAGCAGAATGCAACTCTACACACATCTCTCAAAAGGAATCCTTGTCAATGGGGCCAATGTGGTAAATATGCTTCTTTGTTTTATATGTATATAAACATATTATTTGATTTAACAATAAAGAATGGTCAATTATATAGTGGTTATCTGTGGATGATGAGGGGAAGAATCATGAACTGATATCAGCAACAAAGTTCATGCCCTTGGATGGAAAAAATTGTACACAGACATTTGCTCCTCAGTCTCGGTTTGTCTCTTCTCTTTTGTGACATCCTTTTAAAAATATTGTTAGTAATATCCACATAATTTAGTCTGTACAGAACGATATTAGCACACATATTTGTGTCACAACAGATATCATCTAATCTCTTTTCAATATGTTTAGATTTCCAACGGTTGCCAAGATATTGAATCCATCGAAGATTAATATGCAAGTCATGATAGTAACTCAGTTTTTGTCATCCGATATAACATATGCAGCTTACCTTGTATGCAAACCCACATATCATTTTCCTAGAGGTTTCCATGTTACCGGGAGTTTAAATTACGAACTAAAGCCTGGAAGAAGTTTACGTAGTTCATATTTTAGTGAGTTGGATCAGAGTGGATGGATGATGGCTGAACTCTTCCAAATCGTTAATCCTAAAAGAAATGATGGTTTCATAGTTAATTTCAAACGAATTGATTTAATGTATCAAGTACAAACTGGTATCATTGTTGAAGGCGTCAAATTTCTTCCAATACATAAGGTACTTGAGAATATTTGTAGAGAGAAAAGTGAATATGTTAGGTTAGGTATAGAATATATATATATATATATATATAATAGAAAAGTTATTTTGAGTCCACCTTATTTTGAGTCCAATTTGAGTCCACTGATTTTCTTCCATTTCCTCAAATTCTTCCCACCACCATGATTTTCCGGCGACGACGACCACCGCCACCATGACTTACACATGTGTAAGTTTTACAACTTATACATGTGTAAGTTATATGGACTTAAAATGGACTCAAAATAAGTTGGACTCAAAATAACATGCCCATATATATATAAGGAAGGAGAATATGTGGTTGTCATGTACTAATTTTAGGTATATAGCCCCTCACTTCTTAATATTCTAATCCATAGAAAATATGAGGGCTCAATCATTTATTCATTATAGAATAAATATTAAACAATTACTATGTGAGGGGTTTTATACTTAAGCTTAGGTACATAGGGTAGGGTTAACGTGAGAACAACAAATTTGGAGAGAACCGTGAGAACCACTGATTTTCCTCCCTCTTTCTCATTTTTGGTGTGGTTTTTTAATTTTTGATTTTTTTAATTTTCTTTTAACAAAAACCCATTCCAAAAAAAATTTTAATTTTTTTTGAAAAAAAATCATATGGTTTACGTGTTGAAAATGTATGGATATGGTACGGGCGTTGCCCTCATCCGTTCTAAAGGGGTTGTCACCGGATGCATATGAAAATGGTATGAATTTGATGGGCGGCGATCCAAGAGTTGGTGACGGTTTGATACGGTACGGGCGTAGCCCTTACTCTAAGAGAAAAACCCTTAGGGGTGGTTTTTTAGTGGTTCTCACGATATATGTTGGTTCTCACTTGATCCACATAATAGTCATATATTTATTTTCCTCACATATATATATATACAATATATATATATATATATGGAAAAGGGAATATAAGACTGTCCGGCACCTAAGCTTAGGTGTGGAACTCCTAAAAAGGGAATAGGGGTGAGTTATTTTGAGAACTCCTAAAAAAAAAGAACTCAAGAACCATTCTGGACCACACATTCTTTTGCTCTTTTGTTCTCTTCAGTTAAATAATAAAATTCACCCAAATCATTCAAAATGTTCTAACTCACAAACCGTAAATCGTTAGACAAAACAAAAAGCATGGGTAGTCTTAAAATTTCGTCCTCTTTCATTAGAGATCCAATTCGATATACTTTTAACGACTTTTTAATTTTCGTTTTCTTTTTGGTAGTTACACATAACTTACACATGTGTAGGTTGAACTTACACATGTGTAGGTTGAACAAAAATTATGATTCAGAACGGGCTTCACCCTTAAGGATATTCATAAACCAAAGCTAGTGGGGGTGATAGGTCATAGAAGGTGTAGGTCATAGGGTGATAGGTCATAGAGGGTGATAGGTCATAGGGGGTGACCAGTGAGGGGTGATCTACCTAAAGGGCTCCGCCCTTAGCCGCTATTCCTCCGCCATAGACTGACGGGCTCCGTCCTTGGCTACCATGGCTCTGCCATGGATTGACGGGCTCCACCCTTGATCTTCATTGTTGTGTACATATGTCCATTTACTAATTTACATGTGAAAACAATGATCTTACACATGTGTAGGATGAACGCGATGGGAAAAAAAAAACAAAAATTAAAAAGTCGTCAAAATTATATCGAATTGGATCTCTAATGAAAGAGGACGTAATTTTAAGACTACCCATGCTTTTTGTTTCGTCTAACGATTTATGGTTTGTGAGATAAAGCATTTAAAATGATTGTGTGAATTTTCTTATTTAATGGAAGAGAGAGAAAATATAAGAAAATGAGTGGTCCAGAATTGTTCTCGCGTTCTTTTTTATTTGTGAGTTCTCAAATAACCCTTCCTCTCTCTCTCTCTCTCTATATATATATATATATATATATGAGAAAATGGAGTATGTGGCTGTTAGACACCCAAGCTTGGGTGTAGAACCCCTCACATACTAATTTTTTAATATATCTATAAATGTTTGCCCCCCCATGCTTTTTATGAATTAAAAAAACAAGATGTGAGGGGTTCTACACCCAAGCTTGGGTGTCTAACAGCCACATAAACCTTAACCTATATAAAATGATTTATGATGTTAACATCATCTTTGTTGGATGATGTTGCTCTCACAAACTCACTTAAATCAATTTCTACACATGTCAAAAAGCCCCCCATGATTTTAATGGTTTGTGAGAGCAACATCATCCAACCAAAATAATGTTAACATCATCTAAGTTATCCCCATATATATATATATATATATATGAGGCCAAGAGGGACAAATGGAACAATTGATCTATTAGACCCAAAACAAACCACCAACTAACTTGGCCTCTATTCTCCCAAATGTCTTCTTTGCTAATTGTCATTTCCTTTGTATTGTTAAATAAATATGGTTACATGTATGCTGTGCTGGTTAGCAAGACATTGATTGTCTTAAGCTAAGGTGTCCATAAATATTACAGGTTGATGATAAAGAAATCGGGGAATCAGATGTGGAAAATCTCCAAGAAAGAGAGTGGGAGAATCATTTGCCAAGTGATTATAAGCAATTCATATATTATTCAAGCAAAGACATGATGGCAATGCCTCAAAAGGATGTGATCTTCCCTACCGAACAGGAAGCATATTCCATTCTCTCTAAAGGCATACGAATTAAGCTTGAAATTGAAGATGAAAAAAATGTTGACATGGTTACTCCCTTACCATTATATTTGGTTTGATTTTTGGCTAATCTTGTGTTAGAACATGTGAAGAACATGAAGTGAGGTACTCGCATCTCATTAATGATTTTTCTATATAATTAACTTATTTGATGTTTTTTCTTTGTAGTGGTTTTGGATAACCAAATTGAATGGGAAGAAATGTTTTATGCTTTCACCTGATTCATTTTCAGCACCTCGCTCGTTGGCGTTTCGGTCCGCACCTGCAACTCCAGATGAATCCAGGTGTCTCTTCCTCTTTCTTTTATCTTTGTAATCATTTTAGTGTAGATATTTACATTCATTACTGCTAATATAGATAAATAAAACCAATCTGTAGTGTTTGTTTTGTGTTGGTCTCCAAGTTTGCATACTTACAAACTTACTTTAAGGGTAAATAATGCAAAGTAAATAACATGAAGTAAACAGAGAAGAATTAAGCTATTGTATGATATGTTCTCTAGTATATGTAAATGAGCGGATACAAAAGCTTTAATATGAGTCTAGACCTACGATGACTCAGATTGGTTTTACTAATATTATATTTAATGCAAAATGTAAAACAATACACTTAAAAATTAGACCAATAAGAAGAATTGTCTTCACAAGTGTTGCCTTTTATAAGAGATAAAGAATGCAACGTGTAGAAGGTTTTCAATCATCCGTTGGGGAAGAACTCTACAACTGATGCGTCCGAAATTTTGGGAGAAAGACAAAACCATATACAAACCATACACAGACTTGGATTTTTCACTTTCCCGCCCATATTTGACTTACAAATTGGGTGATGAGTCATTGACTTATCTCATACTTTCTGATAGCTTGCTGGTGTCTTCTGCTGAATGCTGACGACTTATGTAAGCAACAAGTACTTCTAGCGAATCCATTTTCCTAACACTTCGCCCTTATTATATCTTAAGATATACAGATATAATAATATTTGCCCTCAATTATAAGACATTTTGAAAACTAGTTTTTCTGGTTTGAATTTTCTTAAAACCTAGTATATTAAGCTTATGATTATGAAGACGTATTTAATAACATTTGAGGATTTGTCTATCTAGTGACTATATGTGTTTCACTATCTTCTTAAATAATGCTACATGTAGAGAGAATAGAAAATACTACTCGTATATATTAGTTGAGCATTATAATATTTTCTCAAATAATTTTGTGCACAGATATTATTTATTTTATTATTGACTTTTCATGTAATGAAACATACCCATTGTTTTGCCAAATGCAGATATGGAAAAGTTTTCTGTAAAGAAAACACACGTTACATATATATGAAGTTTAGGCTCATATATCCTCTTTTGTCAACAAAAACTACTTATGCCTGTTACCTTGTATACAAGATGCTAGACAATAAGTGTTTCGAACATCCATCCAATGTGACTATTGATTGTCACCCTATGAACATGGAAGTCACACATTTGGGTATACCAGTTTCTGAAAGGACACCGTTCTGCTCATTCTGGTCTGAAAAAACTAGAACCATGTATTTGAAAAGACCTAGAAGCCCACTCTTTGAACCAGATGGATTGATCAAATCTTCCAACCCATTGAACAAACTCAGCAATATGGAATTTCCAAGAGAAAGAAAAGATGGTTGGTGGGAGGTGAGCTTAGGAGAGTTTATCTCGGATTATACACCATGCGATGAAACGACTGGTATCACTAGTGTAAGACCTGATTATGACTCCCATATTAGCATCATGATAAGACACTTGGTTATGATTGAAAAACTTACTGTGCAAGGCATTGAGTTTCGACCATTATAGATAAATTCCATTATAGATGTTAGTGGTATTGCTCCTACGCTTTCTCCGCTACTACTTAATAGTAGTTTATATTTCTTATCAGATCATGAAAATGTATATTTACTTAATAGTAGGTTCATGTTATTTTTACAAATTCTCAAGTAAGAAAGCTTAATTTAGATCAGCAAATTTTTGGAAAATGCAAACAAAACCATATGAGACTATATGGAAGACTGCAAAAATTTTGGAAGACTGCAAAAATTTTGGAAAATGCAAAATTTTTGGAAGACTGCAAAAATTTTGGAAAATGCAAACAAAACCATATGGAAGACTGCAAAAATTTGGAACTGCTAGTTTGTGCATTGAAGTTCTTTGAGATAGTCATATGACAGACAGTGGGTTGATATTTTGGACAAATTAATTATCAAAATAACTGAATTCTGAACTCACTTCATATGAGACTAATCCAATTAATCTGATTAATAGTTCATGTCATTAAAAAAAAGGTTGGCCCAACCAAATTGAGAAAGAAAAGAAATATGTGTTTTTGCTAACAGTTGAGAAAACAACATAACACACGATAACAAATTATAAAGGGCCTAATTTTGATGATCAAATTACACTCAATCTCACTAATTAGAAACAACTGGGCGTCAATCTCTATACGCCAATCACCACTATCAAGATGCACACAAGGTGCTTGATCAAATGCCAGCTCTGGAATCACATCACTTGTCGGATGGAGTAATGGGCTTCAAATTCGTGGGGCGTTCAAGAAAAAGAACTACTCATGCCTTATTTTGCTTTTCACATTTATTTCAACCTTTCAGGTAACTTTACAAGTTGTGAAAGAAAAAGAAAAAAAAGTATCAAAATTATGTGTTTTTACTACATTGGGTTTCTGGGTTTGGTGTTATTATGTGGCTATTATTATAGAGTTTTGATTTTTAGACTTTTAGTGGTCTAAGTATATGGAAATCTACTATTAGCTTTCACATATATTTTGACCAATTAAAATTTGACTTTTGAAAGAGAAAACTTGTTAATCATATGAAATCTTATTTTAGCTTTCATATATTTCATATGTTTTTGGAGTACTTACTGGCTACTGCTAGTTAATAAAAATTTATATGAAATAAGTTAAACTTCACATCTTTACAAAAGCTCAATTCATTATGCTTAACAGTTTCAGGGTTACTTTTTAGTCATGATACAACGACTAAGTATATACATATATACAAAGTAACTCTATATATATATATATATACACGTGTGTGTATAATCGATAGCCATCAAGCTTGACTAGACTTTGCTATAGAAATTCTGAAAGATATAGTCTATTGTATATATGTATTTTTGAATGAAATTTAATTACTTAATATAATAATATTATAATAATTAGTGTCAAAAATGAAGCAAGGGGCTTTCTTCTTTGAATACAGAGTTTTTGAAACTTCTTCATCTCTGACTCTTCCTACACAAAAACAATGGCATTCATCAAAGATTCAGAGCACCTTAGTATACCCTTCAAAGATATCGAATTAGGAACCAATAATTTCACAACACTTATCGGAAAGGGCGGGTATGGCAAAGTTTACAAAGGAGAGCTCTCACTTTCGGGTAAACTTACATCTGTCGCGGTAAAGCGACTAGATACCAACCTTTCTGGTCAAGGCTTTAAAGAATTCTTGACGGAAATTCAATTGCTTTCTCGCTATAAACATCCAAACCTTGTCTCCCTTGTTGGTTTTTGTCATGAGGGCCATGAAAAAATTCTGGTTTATGAGTATGCAGAGCGCGGAAGCCTTGACAAGTACCATCATGTGGATGGAAAAACATGTTCGTTAACATGGAAGCAACGGATAAATATATGCATTGATGGAGCACGTGGTTTGAACTACCTACACAACTATGTTGCAGAAAGAGAGAGAGTTATCCATAGGGATGTAAAGAGTGCAAATATTATCTTAGATGACAATTGGAAAGCTATGATTGCGGATCTTGGGCTTTCCAAATTAGGTTGTGCCAATGAAAATGATACATATCTAATTACTAATGCGTGTGGCACACAAGGTTATTGTGATCCGGCATATATACATACGGGAGTGTTGACTAAAGAGTCAGATGTTTATTCATTTGGCGTGGTATTGTTTGAAGTCTTATGTGGGAGGTTGGGCTTCAAAAATGTAAATAATGAACAAAGATTTCTAGCTCAACTCGCCAAACGCTACTATGAAGAAGGAAAATTATATAAGATTGTTGATCCTTGTTTGAAGAACCAAATGGACTCGGATTCTTTGAAAGCGGTTTCCAAGATTGCATATCAGTGCTTGAATAATGATCGTGAAAAACGACCCTCCATGGAAATTGTGGTAGAGAAACTTGTGGAAGCACTGGACTTGCAAGTAAGTTCAAATACGTAGTTGTTTCAACAGCATTGATTCTTTCTTCCTTATCTTTAGAAACATAATCTTTTGCTACGAAAACTTCACAGGTTTTTGATAAATTAGATTTCTCTTGGTATGAAGAGATAAATAGGATGTCAGATTCTCCTCTAGTGTATTCTAGCAGAATGGAACTCTACAAACATCTCTCAAAGGGGATCCTTGTCAAAGAAGGCAACGTGGTAAATATAATTTTAATCTCTAAAATATGTTTGTATACGGTTGCACCATAGATGTAACTTTTAATAGGATTGAGGGTCTCGGATTGTAGTGAATTATACGCAAATGTTTATGTTGTGTAATGAACTACTCTGGTATTCACTGCATGTAATTAACTTTCAAATCTTGTTTATTACACCATATATGTCCTTTTTTAACATGGTTAGTAATAGATGGTTAATTTTATAGTGGTTTTCTATGGATGATGATGGGAAGAATCAAGAACTAGTATCAGCAAAAAAGTTCATGCACTTGAATGGAAAAAACTGTACAGAGACTACTGCTCCTCAATCTCGGTTTGTCTCTCTTATCTTCCGTAACATTCTTGTAAAACTCTTGTTAGTAATATCCGTATAATTTGGGTTGTACAGGAAGATGTTAGTACACTTATTTTTGAAAGAACTGATATCATCTAATCTCTTTTTAATATGTGTTCAGATTTCCAACGGTAGCAAAGATCTTGGATCCAACAGAGCTTAATATGCAAGTCAAGATAACAACTCGGTTTTTATCACCCAATATAACGTATGCAGCTTACCTTGTATGGAAACCCGTATATCTCTTTCCCGGAGGTTCCTCTGTTGTCGGGAATTTAAATTACAAACTAAATGGTAAAACAAAGTTATGTATATCATATCTTGGAGAGTTGGATCAGAGTGGATGGATGATGATTGAACTCTTCCAAATCATCAATCCTAAAAGAAATGTTGGTTTTAAAGTTAAGTTAGAAGGATTTAATTTTATGAACCAAGTACGAACCTCAGTCATTGTTGAAGGTGTCAAGTTTGTGCCAATACAGAAGGTATACGTTGTAACATATTGATTATCTCCAACTGAATAGGCCTTTATATATATGAGGGACAAGGGGAACAAGTAATCCATTGTCCCCCAAAAAATCACTAACTTCAAATTAATTGTGGAAGAGTTATATAACATTTGGCCTCTATTGTCCATATATATTACAGGTTGATGATAAAGAAATCAAGGAACCAGATGTGGAAACCGAGTGGGAGAATTATTTGCCAAGTGATTATAAGCAATTCATATATTATTCAAGCAAAGAAATGATGTTAATGCCTCAAAAGGATGTGATCTTCCCTACCAAAGAGGAAGCATATTCCATTCTCTCTAAAGGCCTGCGTATCAAGGTTGAAACAACATATGATGGCACATATAGGCAGCGTTTTAAGGACACTGACATGGTTAGTGCGTTACCATCATATTTGGTTTGAATTTTAGCTAATATTTCTTAGAACATGATCATCAATAAAATAAATTCAAGGTATCGCATTTTATTACCAATCGATCATAGTTACATCTGTGCCAAAAGTTATAATATAGGTATTAATCATTCATGATTGGTTTTTCTCTATAATATAAATGAAGTTTTTTGATTGCAGTGGTTTTGGATAACCAAATCGAATGGGAAGAAATGTTTTATGCTTTCACTAGATTCAGTTTATGCAAAAGGCTCGTTGTGGATTCAGTCCGCACCTGCATCTCCAAATGAATCCAGGTCTGTTGTCTCTCTGTAATCATCTTATCTGCATCCATTTATATCTTCTTAAAAACTAGTTTAATTTACTTGCATGCATCAAGTACATCATGCTTATTATGAAGACATATTTTATATCTCGCTATCTAGTTACTATATATATCTCGCTATCTCTTTTAGTAATCCTATTTGTGTATGTATGTCAGATTATAATGAAACAGACATTGTTTTCCCAAATGCAGATTTGGAAAAGTTTTTTTTATAGAACACACACTTCTCATAGAGATCGAGTTTACGCTCATATATCCTCTTTTGTCAACAAAAACTACATATGCGTGTTACCTTGTGTACAAGATGCAAAAAGATCCGTGTTTCGAACAACCATGGGATGTGACTGTTAAATGTCGCCAGCTGAACAAGGAAGTTATGTATTTGGGTATACCAGTTTCTGAAAGGAGACCATTCTGCTCGTTTGAGTCTAAAACAACTAAAAAGATGTTTTTGATAACACCTCGAAGCCCACTAATTAAACCATATCGTTTGATTGAATATTCCAACCCATTGAACAAACTCAGTAATATGGAATTTCCAAGACAAAGAAAAGATAGTTGGTGGGAGGTGAGCTTAGGGAAGTTTATCGTGGATTATAAGTCATTCGATGAAACGACTGGTATCATTAGTGTAAGGCCTGATTATGACTCGCGTATTTCTATAGATATGCATCCGTCTGTAAAGGTTGAAAAACTTGTTTTGCAGGGCATTGAGTTCCGACCATTATATTAGATTCCATGAATTGTAATGGGTTTGCACTCTAGATGTTTATGAAATTGCTATTGCTATATATATATATATATATATTTCTGATCAAATGAAAATTTAGTTTTATCTCAAGAACGATACATGTTGAGGTTCATGTTTATCTTTACAAATTCTCAAATAAGAATGCTTTATTTAGCTCAGCAAATTTTTTAAACTGCACCATCACAATTTAATGTTTTCATATTTGTGGCATCAAAGCTCATTTGAGAGTCATATGGGACATGTTTTGTGGATAATTAACATGTACTATCGATGGGAGATAGCACATTGTCATTCCATGTTGTATTTGCCTTTTAAATCAAGCAATTATATACTCATCTATGCTGTGGAGGTGTAAATATTTCCAGAAAAGCAAAGAAAGTTAAATAGATCACATATACTCATCAAAAAAGATAGCAGGTTTCGGCCATGAATCACAGCAGACACGACGAGATCATAATTTGTATACATCAGAAAACAATAAGAAATGAACAGCATGACAGCCGTAAAATAAGATGCCTACTCTAGCTCTAGGTCTAACCTATGCCTAAACTATACATCACGCTTGGTCAAAGATCGGGAACATTCACACAAGAGAAAACCCCACCCTACCATTCATTCATATATCGTCAATGGTAGGACTTGGAGGTGAGAGTGGAGGAACTGCGGATAAAACTATCTCCGATACTTCTAGAACCTTCCTACCAATCAATTCAGATTCTTTTGACTCGTCATTCTTCTTTGAAAGGATCTTATCTGACCCTCCAATGGCTTTAGAGGAAATATTACTATTCTTAACAGATGACAACAGCTCGGCCCCTAATGAAGTTCTCTGGGCAGACGCAATTACAGAACTGAATGTGCCAGATTCTCTTAATCCTTGCATAATCACCTGTTGAAATAGAAAATTTGAAAAGAATCATAAACAATACAAGCAAAATACATATAAAGGAGAGAAAAAAACATAAAGAAGTCGTTACTCACCATAGGGGCATATATGCGAGTCAATATTCCTTTCCTCAATAATTTCAAATTTAGAGTTTTATCAGTCCACACAACATGTTCACGATACCTGTAAAACGGCAAGGGCGTCAAGAACATCAGATGTTACTACTCTATGAAAGTGCAAAATGGCCCGGGTATGACTGGTTGTATACTTGTAGCCACGCAAAATATTTTGCACCGGCATGACTGGTTATAACCAAACAAAAAGGATATGTCAAACTTTTCGACATTAATGAGTAGTGTGGTAAACTTTTAAATATGATCACAGAAACTAAACTATATCAATGATAATCTAACACTTACTGATAATGATTTAGGGGAATTTATGCATTAAAAACATATTTTAAGCGACTGTCCACCATTTTGACCCATTAAACCCATATTTCAAGTTATATATTTTATTCATTTCAATTGACTGGTTAGACAAAAGCAGAATGCAATGGGTTCTAATCAATGAAATGCCTCTTTGAAAAAAATTGAGAGCCGACATACACAATTGTTTCCTACTCAACATCAGCTTTTAAAATAAATCACTATTATGTAAAACAGTACCAAATTAAACATTGTGGGAACTCTAGACTATAGCTATATAGAAAGAAAAAAAAAAGTATCAAGTATGTACTTTCCAATTATTTTCACTTCAACAGACCTAGTATGCACTTACCAGCTTAGCATCTCTTCCTCTGTTGCAGTTGATGCGATTATAAAAGCCTGCCACGCGATTAGTAGATATCACTAGACGTACGAGTAACAAAATTTAAAATTTCAAGAACATACAGCCCAACTATCAGTACTGATTAAGGTAACTGGAAAGTGATGGAAATATACAGAGGATTTCATTTGCACTAAGTAACTTGATGAGAAAAAAGTAATCACATTCTTTCATAAGGGAAATATGTGGTGTCTAACAATGTCTTTTGCTTATTTGATCATTACCGTCATTAGAATAACTGATAGTAACTTTGTTTCATAGCTTCTTTACTTATCTTTTATAAAAGATAATATATTTATTTGGCATATAGTCAAAGTCAAAATTTGCAATTTTATAAGGGGGGTACGGACTTCTAATACAGGCAAGTAAAACTCAAGCATTAAACTATAACCATCTAATTAGAACACTCACAGTTCTGTCGAACTCTAACATAAAACATCGTTTGACATCTTCTTTTGTAGGCTTGCAGCCACATCGGTCACGCCTAGATGTCAAATCTGAAAATTTGGTGTAGGTATAATGCAGAACAGCAGCCTCGTCCAATTTGATTTCACTGAATACAAACATAAGAGTTTCAAAAGATACAATGCTAAGCTTTGCACCCAAACAAATAATGTGTTTCCTAGCAGATTATGGATAGTGTAGCTTCCTAAACCCAATGACCATGAAAAACTTCCTATAATCGTGATTCCTTTCATTGGTCCTCTCAATCAAGTCGGGTTGGTTAACAAGTCAAACAAGGTCACACAGGTCGACCAGTCAGCACTTTCTGTCGATTATAATTAACACACTGAATATGACTAACTTTAGACTCACTGCCCATTTGACAACTTATGAATAATATATATCCCGTCTCGATCGATCTTCATATAAATCGGTTAAATTTCCACCTCTAACTTAGGTGAAAGAAATACAATAGTACATGATGTGATTAAAAGTGGTCTTACTTGGGAGTCTTCATATAGTTATGCCATCTGTGTGCACCATTAGGACGTAAATGATGTTGGACACGAGCAGCAGACTTCCCATTTCCGTATGTCAAAAAGTAATTAGGATTCCCTCGAGTTGAATCTTTGTAATTGCCAAAGTACGTGTCCTTCAAAAGGTGATCGTAGTTCTTTTTGAACATTGAAACCTGCAGAAACACAGCAAACTATTACTTTCATAGTTTCATTTAACTAAGAAATATCACCTTACTACTACTTCAAGGTTTCTAACTTTTTATATCATGACTTGCGAGTAATGGACAGTCTATTGCTCTATAAACATCATGTATACTGTAAAAAATAATACTTTTGTAATAATGCATCAAGTTGAACTACATTTTGGATTTGATTCAGTGTTTCAAGATTGTCCTGTAGCTCAAGTATTCATTTAAGTTTGTGCCTTTAATTTGTTCATAATAGGAAAAAAAAAAAAGTATGCACGAAACTACCATATTCTTACCTCATTGAAAGGATCCTTTATGTCATCTCGTTCAACACTGCTTTCCTGCAAAAATCAGAAGATTATGAATTGAAAAGAACATCACTCAACCAGAGTTTTTATAATTGAGTACTTGAGGTGTGGAAATTCCCCATTAATCCTCCATTGGGAGATTTGGGTTATATGATATTCTCAACACATTAGGTATTTCCCCAAATAAATCAAACTTTACAAAAAAAATAAAATAAAATAAGAAATAACTTGCAGACCAACCCAATAGCCCAAACATATTAAAAAAGTAAAAGTTGTGACCTGATAATGATTGCACTCAACCCACCTATATTGAAAGCTCTAGGGAGTACCAATATAAGTCAAGAAAAGAAAACTATTAATCCAGACACAGCTCATACAAACAATAGAATAACTTACATAATTTGGAAACACAACCATATCAACATCTTCCGGGACATCAGACAAAAGCTTTCGAAGAGAATATTCACGTGTTCCTGCTGGATGAATCAACTCATCAGTGTCTAAATGAAGAATCCAGTCCATGTTAGCTTCCTACAAGCAAATAAACAAAATTATCAACTTCATCTTGTTGTATTCATATAGAATTACTGGAATGATATAATCATACCCTTGCCATGACAATAGCCATTTCCATATTGAGGGATTGCTTTACAAACAGTTCGTAGTTGCACGGTTTGTAGAAGAAACTTGACAGCCATGTCTCATTCCATATTCGACTGAAGATCAATATATCAAATCTCAGAAATATCTTAAAATATTCATATCCAAAGCCAAAACAACTTTATAATAAGAAGTAAAAAGCTATATCCCAAAAAAAAAAAAAAAACTTTCAAGAACACCTGTGAAGATAACCCTTAGTCCCCAAAAGACGGATCATATATTCATATTAATATCACATGAGTTGTGTTGTAACATGAAAAGTCAACAAGATCACTTAGGCAAATGCAAAAACTTTCATCACTAGTTTACTAGATTAACTATTAACTATCAAAACCCAATGGGACGATGCATTCTGTAGATGACACTTTTGACCAATTTTCTTATGAATGATCAATTTGGGTTGTATTGGATCTCGAGAAGCAGTGAAACTGATTACGGAGTATATATCTCAAAATAGTCATATAAAAAAAATCAACTGAAAAATAAAACCTGACAGAAGTGTTAAATGGGTGGACAGTAATATAAAGTGTATTAAAAAAAATTTACTAATCAAATGTGTTGAGCAATTATTGTAAGTGTTCAATGGGTGGACGGTAATATAAAGTGTATTCAAAAATATTTACTAATCAAATGTATTGAAGCAATTATTGTAAAGAACGCTCTAATAATGGACAAAATTTGGTTTTCCGCTTAACCCAACCAATTTTGACGCATTATGAAACCCATCGGACCTGCCAATCGTGACAGCTCTAGTGTATTTCATCTGGCATTGGCATATAAATTTAAATGCGCAAACAGAGCTAACCTCCTGGCTTGTTGTTCTTCAAGTTCTCTTGTCCTATAAATCACCTTCACTTCCTGCAATCAAATTGGTGTGAATTATTAATAAAGAAACTCATACACTATGAAACATCAGCTTTGTAAAAGCAAAATACAAGACGTGTACTCACAGAGATAGACTCCAAGACTTTAGTTACACCTGGGGTAGCGGCTTTTCCTTCCACAAAAAGGAAGAAAGTAGAAACACCAATAACTTTATGATAAAAAAGCCACGGCAATATTTGCTCTAAACCAGCAGAAGTGCTTGCAGTAATGCATATCTGCGATTGAAATTTAGCAGACGGCCATTAGTACAGTTATCAATTATAAGAGAATCCCACATTAGAGTAGCCAAACCAACTGGAAATATTAGATACACCAATAGCCTATAGTAGACATGGACAGGTTAAGAAACGGGTAAAACTATGAAGGACAGGTTTAGATATAGAGGGGTGAACCCACAACGCAATTTTATAGTCCAAATTTCTAGAAAAATATATAAATAATACAGAATATAGCCAAATAAGATTTAATAAACTACTTAACAAACTAAGGAAGTAAGGATCCATATATTATTAATAAAAAGTAACTTAACATGTTGTAAAGAACTTACTATACATTGAGGAAATCACAAATTGTTTGACACACGTCCTTAAAGTTCAAGCGATATCACCAGGACTATTTATTACATAAACTAGTCAAACCGGCCCCATATGTACCCCTACACTATATGACATAAAACTATCAGAGAAACAACACATGCCATAACATATATAGTCACAGGTCCTTAAACAGTTTCAGGGCCCGATCTACTGCAACTAATGCTAAATAATGATTGGAGTGGGGTAGGGGTTGCATTAGACCATCAATAGGTATCCTAAAATGGGTAGGGGTCAATCGAGCTTAAAAAAACTGTCTATCACTTTCTTTACATAATTGCTAAATAAAGTTCATTAAGAACGCATGTTCACAACAAGAATAGTAGTACCAATTCAACTTTTTGGTGAAGACCTCATTATAGAAAGAACTTATCAAGATTATTTTCAGTCTCGATTTACTATTAAAACTTATTCTTAAAAATTAACAAGTAAAACACCACTGTTTCCACCAGAAAACATGCCACAGTAATCCATGACTCAAATCCGCACTTCTAAATCATATATTCCCTATAATTCAAACAAGATCATTTTCTGTTTCAACAACTTCAGTCCTATTATTTTTGCATGTAATTACTTTGTCTATAACCACTAAAACGCTAATTCTGCTATACTGATTACATAATTAAATCCCACATTTCAATTAATAAACCATTCAATTGTGAATCCTGTTACAATTGATTCCCACATATTATTAACGTTTTGTGAATTCCATCCCACATTATAAGGTTAAGTGCCCCAAAAATTATCCAACTTGTCACACTGTGATTATCTTTATCAAAAATCCAAAATCCTATCATGTGTATCAACTATTAAGTTTTCAATTCATAGATATTATCATATGTATCTGGTTACCTCTTTAAACGCTAAACGATATTTTTGCTGGCATGACACGCATATTTCGTGCCACATCATCAAAACAAACAAAACATCAACGATTTGCAAGTTATAACAGGTGGCATCCATACAATGGCGGACCCAGGACTAATTGTTACCAAATGCTAAAAGTACTTAAACCTGGTTCATTTTATAAAAATCGAAACTTTTTACAAATTTTTACACTATGTAAAATATATGGTATCGTTCACGTAAACTCCCGGGCATTCTAGCCATTTCAAGGCACTAACTTCAAGAATCCCATACCTATAAAATTGTAATTTTAAAATATAAAAAAAGAATAACTCCTAATCCAATATCTAATGTCATAACCAAATTCCTTTAATCTCAAAACTAAAAAGCATACACTACATTCATAAAAAGATTCCATATTTAAAATACCCACAACAAAATTTAATCAATAATTATTAAATAAACTTAGAAAACATATGATCAATAAAAAAAATCATAAATTTTGTCACAAATATTTATAAAGATTTTAAAAAAGGGGGAAAAATGATACCTTTGGTTTAAGATTTGATTTGAAATCAAAATTCCAATCTCTAAAATAAGGAAAAGAAATTGACTTGCTTTGACCCAAAAGATCCGCACAATTCGAGTGGGTCCCATGATCTCGGGTCGATGATGATGAAGTATCCATACCCGGAAACTCAAGTCGATCTTTGGGGCTCCATCGGGTTGTTGGGTCATCGATTTCGCCACGCCATTGAAGAACAAAAGCAAAGATTGCTAAAGATAGAGGAAGAATGGTGAGTAAAAGTAGTATTTTTGAAGAGAAAAAATGTGAAAATTGTGAAGAAGATGAAGATGGATTTGAAGTGGGTTTTAGATGGGAATAAAGACCCGCCATTGATGATGAAGATGGTGTGTTTGTGTGTGTTTTTTAATGTGTGTTTTTAAGTGTGTGAAATACAGTAAATAGTGACTGAAAAAAGAGGACGGTTTTTTGTCATTTGGTGACTTGGTGTTTGCCGTCATTTTTAAGTAGTTGGAAACTTCGGTTTTACATTTTGAGTTTATTTTTTATTTATTTTAATTTTAATTTTTTATTTAAGATGATCTGAATCCGATAGTTTTTTTTTTAATGTTCGTATCATGGGACGACTAGCAATTACATCCATACGGGCAGACAATCACTAGCGACCGATTTACGAAGTCAATGACCACAGGGGAGGGAAAATCCAACAGTTTAACCACTACAAAAGGCACGACGTTAAATTGAAGGTAAAACCTCGTCTGCTCAGACTCGAATCCTGGTCTCCCAAGATCCAAGCATCATTGAAGGACTTCGGAATGTCGTTGGGGTTTTAACCCATTGGCAATCCGATATGTTATCTTGTTAAGTGTGATCGGATAGCCATGCACATGAAAATTGGTAGAGAAGTAGGTTGGGGTCGGTTTTGGGTAAAAAAACAAAAAAAAAGGGTCCAGTTTTGACCAAAAGCCAATAAAAAAAAACTGCTTTCAAACTAGTTCGGGTTCTGATTTCTAGTCCATTGACCAAACTCAGTTCGGGTCAGGTCGAGCGAAACCCGATTTTGTGCTTCTCTAATATGAGATTTAAAAGATTTTTGTCTTATAATAAAATATGTTCACTAAGTACATATATGTTTACTATATGATTCATAGCACTAGATCTAAACTGGCAATTTTCGATAAAGACAGAAATCTAAAAATAACCAAATGCCAAACCCGAGGGCCAGCCAGTTTAGCACTTGGTGGAGTTCGGTCCAGTCCTGCGTTATATGGTCCGGTTTCGGTCCAACCCGATAAGGACCGAATTTTTGTTGTTTTTAGCTGATTTAGCAGAGTCCTCGTTGGGCTCCTATTGTTGGTCTACAAGCCTACTTTGAATTTTTCGCCTTAAACCCACTTCTATTGCTGGGCCACAAGCCTGTTTTTTAGTAAACTGCTTGTTGGGCTCCTATTACTGGGCTACAATCCTGCTTTGAATTTTTCGCCTTAAACCTACTCTTGGACAGCCTCGAAAATGTAATAAGCAAAATATATGTTACAAGATGATGTATATTTATGAGCAGAATGTATCTTTATAGAAATATGTGCATCAATTTGCAACTATAATGCTAATAGTACACATGATACCATTGCCACAAAAATTCCAAGACATTATTAGCATTGAAACAAAATTTCAGAGAATTTAACATGACATACATGCAATATGCATACATGAAACATCACTTAAACACAGTTTTCAATAGATTTGATTTCCCTTTATGCTCATGTGTAGTTCTCCTTGCATCTATACAAACTTAAACACTAATTAATAAAAAGATACATAAACCTGGAGTAAAATCAAATTTGATTTTAATTTACATTAACTCAAACATCTTCATCTTTTTGTAAATCAACATATTCATCATCAACCACCATCTTGGATGACTTCCTTACCCAATCTTGGGTACATATCAAGGCCTGCACCAAAAATATGACAACCTAGTTCTATAGGGATCTAAAATTCGACCTCCCGTTCTAAAGGCGGATTCGGATGCAACGGTGAAAACTTATATTTTTAAAATATCTACAACATATAGAGATTAGAAATGAACAAAGGACGCAACTGTTAAATAATTGAGTTTATACAATATGATAAAAATAAAATAATACTTTTAGCCATCCTTGCTACATAACCTTGGAGCTATTAGTTTCTGCCAGGACCGCCACAAAACGAAAGTACATCACTCTCGGGTTCAAAATCATGACATGGCTCGCTAAGATAATAAATACAGCCTTTATATTTGCATGTACACTTCGTTCCCAGAAGGTATGCTTTCATGTGTTATGGTACGCTTTCATAATTCCATTTAGAGGTGTAAAAAAAAACCGGCTTGGAAACCGAACCCGAAAACGAACCCAAAACCGAAACTGATCAACAACCGGGTTTGACCCGGCCTGACGATTATTAACCGGTTTGGATTTTCGGTTTTAATTGTCGGTTAGAAGCCGGGTTGAGATCGGGTCTGCTTCGGTTTTTTGGTGAATAAAACTGAGTCAAACCCGGTCAATAACCGGTCAAAGTTTGACCGCAAACCGGTTCGGGTCGGGTAGAAATCGATTTTTGTTCACCTTTAATTCCATTCCATAATGCAGATCACTTCATCTTTAATTTTGGATATATTTTTTTTAGTTATGCCATAATATTGTAGTATCTATATTATCCCCTTTTTTTATGTTTGTTAGTTTTTTGTTTTAATCGGACTAGTCGGGATTTGATGTTAATATCCCTTCCCGTTCCGGTATTGTACTAGTCTCACGCTCATTCCTAAATCCTAATTCAAAATGATTAGAAAAGGTAAAAAATAATTAAGATAATTATGAATTTCATTGTTTTTCTTTGGAAAAATATTAAGAAGTATTTTTGAATTTTTTAGTATAGTGTTGGTTTTTCCACATGTGGAAGCTTAATATGGCATTTACAAACAACTGCTAAAATTGCAATCACGCTGTAAATATGTTTAGAGAATGAACATATAGGCAAAAGCAAATGTTTTCTGCCAAACCATCATAGACAAGTTATAAACATATAGGCAAAAACATATATTTTCTGCCAAAGCATCATAGACAAGTTTTTACACTGCTCAGCACACACAACACGCATACATGGTGTGTTCATCTCATGATCTGCGAATGCTGTAATTTTATTACAAGTGTTCCCATTTTACCACAATACAAATGCTATGCACATACTACTCTTATCTACAGGTTTCATGGGTCTGTGATTTCCCTTCCAAAATGCAAAAGGGAAACAAAGATTTTCACATATTGAACACCACAACAAAAAAGAGTAAACCAGGGCTAAACAAAGAAACAAGAAGTTGGTATGGCGATTAGCTATAATTGTAAGACCATTTTTGGAAGTGTGGTTTGTATGAGTGTGTTGGGCTGTAAAAGCTTTATACATGCTATGCTTGGAGATACTCATCGACCTAAGATGCAACACAAGCTTCCTAATATATGACCTAGCATCATTGCTTGTTTCCAACCAGCTAGATCTTACCTTCTCAGTAGCTTTAAGACATCACCAACAAGATGTAACGATCCAGTTACGAGAACCTGTATAACGAGTTTCGCCTTTTTAGTCCTTCGCTTTGTGTGTTTATGCAAAATGATAAATGCTTCCTAGACCCGAATAAATTCCCATGACACGATTTTTTGTGATTTATAGTTGAAAGTGGGGATAAATTCATGCAAAACTACACAACATCCCTTCATTTTGAATTAAGAAAATGTTATGGTGTCATGAAAATTATAGCATCATATAAACTGTATATGAGCCTCTATCAAAGCGACCTAGATACGATTCAATACGGGTATGATTCAATTATGTCAAGTCAAATTGCAAATATTACGTTATAATAACTAGCTTAGAATAAACAGGTTAAACGGGTCAAAAGTCGGCCAAAAATGTATTTTTTGATGCACTTAACCTCCAAGATCATGGTGTCCCAAACTATGACTGACATGATATAATTATTCATAATCATATTTGACAAACCAACTGTCTATTGAACACTTTGAAAGCTTTGGACCAAAAGTATTTCAGGTCAACACAGAATTTCCTGCTTTGACGCATTACCCAACCTGGCCCATGTTGCCACCTTAGTCAATCTAGCCCCTAAACTGGGTGGAGAGTGGATACCCTTGTATTGTATATAAATTTATCTTTGGTATATTACCTGAAGCCTTAGAGAAGAATTCTCCCGAGCAGAATTTCTCAACCAAGAAACAGCCAAAGGTAATGACGGGAACACTGCACTGCAACTATAGTTTTCATTTGCAGGATTGCAGCGAGATATATCATCATACAGGAATTCAGTGGGTGGCAAATTTTCTATCTTCATATTCTTGTTTAGCCTGATGTCTGCATGAGTATGTTAAAAGACAAATGAAACGCTAAACATTCCAGAAGGGTAATTTGAGACTTTATTTGCAATTGTATTACAAAAAAAAAACCTTTGCCATGAATAATTCTTTCCCACACCCTCTGGAGGTTGAACTGCCATGCGAGATCCTTTGACTGGATGTTTATAGGGATGTCTGAAGTACCAGAAGTAACCTTGCTGTAAGTTGAGATACTTGGTACGAAAATCGCTTTCGAGAAATTAGAACCTGATCATGTTAATATCATTTAAGAAAATGATGTGTTCAGTAAATACGCTAATACAAACATATAAAACAGTCGCAATTGCTTATATATTACTGTGCACCTTGAGAAAGATATACCTGATGAAGCACATATATCCACCAGTCTTGGAAGTATAATCTCAGGATCTCTTATCTCCATGCAATTAAATAACAGAATCTAAAAGATAACATTGTCATTACATAAGCAGCTGTCATACAACTACAACATTCAAGACATGAGACTAAGTGGAAAATTGGGTGGTATGGGCAAGTAGTATATCAGATGAAACGTGTATTGTCGTATGGGACTATGGGTCAGGGTGACCTGAAACTATCTTTTGTCCAAAACTCTGTTCTTTTTTTGTGTCAGATATGATTTACAGCATTTTATTTCAATAACAATTATTATGCCAAATTTACTTTAAAGGAAGGTTTTACTCATTTCAATAACAATTATTATGCCAAATTTACTTTAAAAGATGGGTTTTTTTTTATTAGAACTTTTTGGGAGGTTTTATGCACTGAAAATACACTTGTGAACTTACATGCAAAATCTATTAATTGATTCATTCAACTAGATAAAGAAGAAACATTACAAAAAATGAGCCATTAAAAAAATGAGTTGGAACCGCCGCCACCTCTACACATGACATCATGTTGCTCAAAATTTGAAATGATTATAGAATTAACATAACCGGAATTAAGATCAAGATATGGGTAAATGAAAATAAAATTAAGTAACTATATTTTGTCATATAATGTGACAGCAGAAAATTACCCTTTTGGTTATTATCTTAGATTCCTCTTGTCCATTTGGTCGTTGAATGTACCCATTGCTGCAAGCTACTTCCCTGTTTTCAGTCTTGGAAAATGATGACACTGGTCTATAAACCTTTTCATGGGCAGCACTAGAAAACCAGTTGGCACAAGCATCCATGCTCTCAGGACTATGAGCGCCATCCAAGTAGAAGATCAACTCCCCACAACGTCTTTGATTGATTTCGTTTTGATCAATTAAGCCCAAAGAATCATGAACTATTTGAGCCCTTCCAGAAAGATATGCAGTTGAAAGACCCCTTAGAAATGCTTCTGGTAGACTATTTTCTGTAATATCCTGAGTTGGCACTTGATAAGAATTTTTGATATTTATATAATGCTTCAATAAGTAAAGATGGCAAAATGGGCTGATTGGGACAGAAATGGGTCAAAATGAGTGTCATTTAACAGTTAACACGGGTCAAAACAAGTCAACTTGATTAAGCATAACAACTTGTTGTCTACAAAAAAAATACCTAAATAATGCACTTTAGGCAACTTTCAACTTGTGCAACCCATATGATCCAAATGCTTTTTGCCTATTTCAGATTTTATCTTATTAACCCATTAGAATTAGAAATACATATATAACCCGAATCACCTATTGATAAGCAAATAAGTTGAAATTACCGCCACCGGGAAAAGGTAAAGGGCACCACATGTCAACTCACCTTTTGGAATAGCTTTTCCCAGCATCCCTTAGCATTGAGCCAGCTTTGGCAAAGAGAAACTGCAAGGCCAGCATTCACAAGCTGGTGATCGCCAGATAGACTTAGTTTCACCCCATTCAACATTTTATAAGTAAGTGGGGCTGCTACTTGTAATGGAACCTTCAATCAATTCAAAAATGTCAATTCAACATAGAATTGTAGACTATATATATGTTGTTTATATATGAGAAATCTTATTTTTCTTTTACAGTTTCCTGCTTCTATTCTGCTTAAAATCAAGCATGTTTAATGGTCTTACATATGTTGATCGATTACTACTTAACATTGAAATAATATCTCATGTAAGCGTACCTCCAATTCATGTGCCCTCTGCTTAAGAACATCCATTGCTTCAGGGAGTTGAGGTACAGTGAATGCAGGAACATGAGGCTTCAAAGGGGACGAGATGCCAAATCACTTTTCCGGATATTAAAATCAAAAAATGAAAAGATCGAAGAAAACGATATCTAGAGCAGTTTGAATGTACCTACTTCTTTGTACCTTAAAGATCCCAGCTTTATGTAGAGCAATTTTTCCCAGAGTATCTCCTACAGATCAGTATTTAGACAATCACCACCATTAGAAGATACAAAACAGCTTGAATTATTAGAGAAAAAAAAAAACCTTGATAGAGACAGGAATGTATAAAAAGAACTGACCTAGAATTTCTGTGTGATCAAAACCAAGAGAAGTGATGCCACACGCAACAGGATCTTGAATCTGCAGATATTCAACGACATCCATACTATAGGATCAAGATTGGTTTATTTTATAACACAATAATGTAAAGATCCACAATTTTATTGTACACCACATCTTTATACTTCAATTTAACCAGTACTATGTAGCACCGTATAAAAACAGATGGACCATTTCGGAAATATAAGTTAATTATCCTTTTTCTTAAGATTCAACTAGATTTTAGGCCAACAAGTAAGCACATTACCACATTTGTTGAATCAGTTTTCCCTCCAAGACCAACTTCGACAATAGCAACATCGACCTGTACCAATGATGCACTCGGTAAGCTGTCTCATAATAAATACATTACGCTATTGATGAAAAGTATTCTCATACTCTATAGTAATTACAACGTCAAGCCCAGCAGTAAAAGTTCAAATATAAGGAAGAGGTTGAACTTTACCTTTTCAGATACAAATATCTTCAAACCCAATAGGGTAAGGAACTGAAAAAGTGGAGGCATTGGAAGGTCTGCTGTGACTTTATCCTGCCAATTTACATAGCGTGGACACCATAATAAGAACTTTACATGCGTAAATGCTAGAGATAGAGAGAGAATAAAAATCAAAGCTTTCAAAACATGAACAATACCTTTAACTGGTTCCAACAACCCCAAAAATATAATAAAAATTGCCTTTCAGATATTTCCAACCTATATATTATATTCAGAAGAATAATGTTAGAATGGAAAAATTACAATCCTCGATTTAGCATAGAAAACGACCATGGAACACATGGAACTGCATAAAGGTAAGAACTACGAAACTCCTGATCCCTCCTTCGCGTAATAAAGGATTAGAGGCCACTTTTTAATTTGGAATATTCAAACTATATAATGTATAATCATATACGGAGTATAACTTTAGACATGTCTGGTTTCAATGTTTTCTGCTACAAATGCAAGATTCCTCATGAAGGAGTAGACATCCTTTCTCTATACCGAAAATATTTTCTATCTAAAAATATTAAACTCCTTTACATAGCAAGTACTTAGATGTTGGCATACATCATATCAGTGGCATAGTATAGCCACATTTTCTACTTTTGATTTATACTAAAACTAGTATGATATAACCACATTACTCAGCAGCAACGATAAAACATTTGATTTATCATGGATTAAAATAATATATACAAGAAAATAACAAAACTTTCAAGAGTAAGAGGATAGATAATAGCATAACCCATTTTGACCTGAATCAGTTTCAACTATTTTCATGTTTGTAAAATAAATGAAACAATGTAGCAGAACTAGATACATACCCATTCAGACGGAACCTTTCTTTCACGTCGATCAAATGGGGAGAAGTAAATAGGCCAGTTTTAAAACCACTCTCCCGTAAAATTGCTTCGCAAAATGTGCATGTTGATCCCTGATATATGAACTTTATCAGAAAAAACGGAAACATATACCCAAAACATATTGGATAATCAACTTCTGAGTAAAAAACAATTAAGTAGATCAATTAAATAAATAACTAACTAAAAGAAGCATCATGAATTGAATATAAATACAAAAAATATAAACGTTAGAGTACCTTTCCTTTAGTTCCAGCAACATGGATAATGTTAAGGTCAGCAATTTGCTCCTCTATGCCTAATATCTGAAACCAAATATGTTTCAATCTCTTTGTAAGCTAATGATTGGCAAAATAAACATAAAATGGTGAGTTTGTATTAATACTTGCCTTGGTAAAAGCATACATGTTAAACAAAATGTGAACATCTAGGTTGAGTATAGGCGGCAAGATGGGCAGGTTGGGAAACAGTACAAGACAGGTTTAGGCATAAATGGGAAAGTTATAGTAGGGGGCAGTCATGTCGGATTGACAAGCTAGTGCATTATTGTCTAAAAAAGGTAACAATTATATACATACGATGTGTTATTTATGATCATGGAACACTATTATAATAATGACCAAGAGCCTAAGAATGTATCCAACTATAGGCCAATGTATATAGCGTGTGTCCAGCAGCAATCCAGTTTATTGCAAGTATTATAAATTTGACCAAGTTTCTGGGAATGTATCCAACTATAGGCCAATGTCTATAGTTCGATACATTCTCAGGCACTTAGCCCTTTAAATACATAGAAGGTTATCTGGCTAATTTCTCTGCCGGTTTACGCTACATCATTTATCAATTTTTAAGAGTTATATACCCGCAATATACCAGATTAAAGTTAGATAAACACTATAGACTTTGGCCTATAGCTGGATACATTCCCATGCACTTAGCCTTAATAATTATCTATTAATAAAATGCTATAGGGGGTCATAAACATTAAAATTACACTTTGGGTTAGGGCTGCCGTGATTACAACCTTTTAGAAAATCATAATTCGGGTGACTTATCTCATCTGACACATCAACTCCATTTGACACTTCTCATTTTTAGCAGAAAATTTTGTTGGACATGTGAGATAAACCAAATCTTATATTGATGCATTCATAAATGTGTTGAAATTGCATCCTCTGTTGTTGAGAATCGAGTTACCTGAATATACATTGACATCCTCTCTAGCTTCGTGTATTTAGCATCAGTATTTACACTGGCAGAACGTTTTTTGCCTGTGATCAGAGATGAAAGCGCTTCCATGGCAGCTTCATATGTAGATGGTGAATGACACTCTTGGAAGTTTTCACTGGTTAATCTACTACTGTCTACTGTTATCACTGTTTGAGAAGACATATTTGCAGATTGCAAGCCTGAAATATTGGAATTTTAAAAGTTATGTATTAGTTTACTCAGAATATCAGACAAACATATACATCATGATTCACTTAACATTATTTTACAACTGCCAGATAATAAGAACATTCAAGTTACATATTAACATTCTAATAAATATAACCAACATAGCTCTGACCACGACATTTGTGTTTTGTTAGGTATATAAAGATGTAGCTATAAAAAGGGATACTCATCTAAGAACTCAGACTTGGTCGCAAGGCTATAAGTATCACTTTCAAAACAATAATCCAAGCACCCCTTAGTCTAGAAGGGAGAGATTAATGCTTTGATATCAATTATATTCTAATACTTAAAAACCTAACATTCAAAACATAATGTGTGCAAGGGTCGTCTTCGTCTATACCTTTTTGCGGTATCTTCTCAAGCCAACGAAATACCTTCAGCCCAGTGAGATCAAAGGCATTGCGATAGTGCGATATATATCTATTTCCCCCTGCTACTCTATCAGTGTGCAAGAATTCCCTACGGCCATAGCATGCAACCCCTAGTATTCCACGCCTCATGTAAACATTTGAGGGTAAAAGCATTATACAAACTGTTCCCAGCCCTTCTTGACAAACAACAACAATAATATGATAAGTACTACATAACATCGACAAATGCAATTACTATAGGAAAGCTTTAATGCAAATATAACACAAAACCTAAAAACTAAAAAGATGAACTTGATCATAATTTAAAGTGACTTTATCCACAATTTGAACAAAACAAGCTTTACTAACTGAACACTATATGAAGCATATGCCAAAAAATTCCAAAATCAAATACAATTTTAATCCAATGATTTACTTTCATTTTTCAAATATGACATGTAATTAATTACCCACCCCCAAATGGCAAAAAAGATCACATACATCCAACTTGGCACATTTACAAAACATGAAAATCAAATATTGCTAACAATCTGGGGTGTATAAAATATCCGTGCTCCCAAAAAAGTAAGATAAATCCAACTTAGCACATAAAAGGAACATTAACAAGGATAACTGCTAACTTTAGTGACTTGTGGGGTCATAAAATTCCTTTGCTCCAAAAAAGTTAAGGATATATCAAATTTCGCACAGTTAGAGAATATTAAATGGGAAAATTGCTAACCACTTGGGGTGCGTAAATTTTCCGGCATCCAAAAGGTAACATAAGTCCAATTTGGCACATTCAATAAACCAAGGTAGCTTGGTGATCATACGTCCTAATTTCACGACACGAGGTTGTAGGTTCAAACCTCCCTAGGCAAACATCTTGGGGTTAACTTTCGCTAGGAAATGGTTTAGAAACCGTCATGGAGATACCGCGGTTAGACCACGTCCAAGCGAGTAAAAAACTCACTCTACCCAAATAGCCTGGAAAGGTGATAACGTCATCCGTCTACCCGTGTTAAGATCATTAGAAGGGCAAACTGTCATAAAAATACCAACTTTAACAACATGGGTATGTTTAATATTATCCTAGGATTACAACTAATTTACACATACCACATTGTCAAACATGCTATTTTTAATGTTTAACTTTGTTTACAATTTCCAAAAAAACATTTACTGTTACCTTTTCCCATTAGTTATACCTAAATGTTCTAATTGATATCCTTGGTTCACTTGAAACAACTATACATGAAACCCAAGTAAAAATGAATAAAATTAAGCTTAAACTGTTAATATAATATATTATATATATATATATTATATATATATATGTTGTAAGTATATGAATTGACTCACAGAGCAAGAACAGAGGATTCTGATAAGAGTGAATTATGTGGCAGATTTTGAGGGGCGGCAAAAAGGTTCCGTCGATGTAGTGCTCTTGTATTCCACTCACCAAAGATTTCCAATGGTAAAGTGTAGTTTTTTTTTTTGGTTTTCATATATGGCCCTTCAACAATTGATCGGGGTATTTTTATTATGTTGTATATTAATTCGGGGTATTTTTAATATATTTATTAGAAAAAATATGTTTAAACAAAAAATTATTAAAAACATGTAAAATTACATATAACTTGAAATATTCAGATGTGAATATTTTTTTATATTTACAATTCACGTGGAAACAAATGTAAATATATTATGAATTACAAGTTTTGATCACATCAATCAAAAACGACAAAACAAAATTATTAACCAAAGAGAGGTACGATGAAAGAGGGATACGATGAGCACTCTCAACGTCTTTACTAATAGACTCTTCAACTCGGCATCACATTAGCAAATTCTCTTCCAATACAAATTCAATACAATTCCCGTCCAGCATCCCAATACAAACTAATATATATCAGAAACTCACTATTTGATTATTAAATACAACTCATGTGATAAGAGAAAAAAATACATTAAACCAAAACTTCTGTATTCCGTACAACAATTCCTCCAATCCAAAAAACGTGAATGATCGAATTTTTTTTAAAGGTGATTGAGGTAGACCTGTTGTTGTGCACCACATTGTTTGTTGATGATTAAAGAGAGGCAAGTTTTACTTGTCTACTGTTGATACATAAAACAGCCTATCACCCTATATAATTGTAGGTTTCATAGATTTCCCAACCTATATATAGAATTCTACTCTAACAATATATATTAGTATAAAAGTACATCAACAATATGTGGACATGCTCAAAAGATGGCACTTCAGTTTCTATAAATAAATTAATTTAAAAAATTCAAGTTTTACTTTTAACAAATTCTAATTTCCCCATTTTCACCCCAATGTCGTCCTTCTTACCTTTATCTAGTTAAACATTCAATTTCTACTTTTAACATATCCCAGCTTTCCAATTCTCGCCTTAATGTTTCCGATCTTCATCCCTGACTAAAGTTTGTAGTTTGACTAAAAATCTTAAGCTCATTTTCATCCTCAATTTTAATTCTTATCTATGGGACTTTGTGAAAATAGTCAAAATACGATAAAGCATCGAAGCGTACGTGGACGAGAATATCATTAGGAACATAGAGAAGTAACACTAACAAGTAAGAAGTAAGAACTAATGAACCAAATAAAAATAAATCGAGTAGCTACTTTTTTTTTCTAAAATATATTTAAATTTATTGTTCCTTTTTTTTTTTTTTTAAGTTTATCAAATATACATATTGAACCCGTCATTTAAATACGGTTATGACTTATGACTAACAGAATATTGTAACACCTATGGTAGATATTGATGTTGTTTATATATAAGCTTTATCCTTTTTGAATTTTTGTATACATAAGTCGATTAAGTGACACTAATAATCTGTTTATGGATGTTAAATGAGAGGTTGCTTATATTTAACTAATATTGTTCGTTCTTTAATTTTTGTCATTCCAAAAAAAAAGGTTGTTAAACCATTTTGTTTTGTAACTTTATACATGACTCGAGAGACTTGAAGAAGTATTGGAGACTTAGATCGGGGCAAGGGAGAGAGAGGGGGTATCTATGTCCCTTTGTTACATAATTGGTTATCTTTTCATAAAGGTTGATGATACAGTTAATTTTTTCACCGTACACCATCAAATTAAATATGCATTAATGTATCGTGTTATATAATAAATAATGTGAAACGATGCATGATCAACAAAAAAGAACGAACGGATCACGCCGCCTGTTACAAAACATGTTAATTTATATGTTAGATTGATGCGTATATGAGAACATGTCCTACATTCGGGCATTGGCAATACAAAACGCCAAAAAGTTTCTTGTAACGATCAGTATTCTTAAATGGTAAAGTGTGAAATTTGAACTTCTTCAACGCTTTGATATATATTGACCAACTTATTGAATGTAACCACGGTCCACGTATTGCTATTGGCCTATTGGGTTTGAAATTTGATTGTGCTAATTGTAGTCTCTATTCCTAAAATGTTAGGTCGCATTACCAACAACGGACTTGGAAAGTATTTACATTTATAAAGACCGAGTTGTAAATAACAAAAACAATGAAACATAAGCACATAATTTTAAATTTAAAACTAGTGTTATTGTTTTTACAAGTAATTGTTGTCTTTCTATGCGTTTTTATACTTGAGAATAATCTACGAATATAAAATGAATCAGTACTAGCGCTAGACATTTGTTTGTAAACCCTCGTTATGAGATCTAGATTGGTGCTCGCGCGTTGCAGCGGCTAAACGGTACATCAATATTGAAAAATAGGGTACGTGTATCGAAAGGGTATTTGTATAGGGGTAATATGGGAATATTGAAAAAATGCTTAATTACTTAAATCAGTTTGCATTATAAAGAAATATAAATATAGATATAGAAGTATAGAGATAGATATAGATATAGATATCTGTAACCCCTTATAAAGCATATACGTATATTGACCTTTCTTATTTTAAGGAATTCAATATATTTTTATACCCAAAATACCTTTATTTTTTAATCCAAATTCCCCTATGAACCTAATCTATACTTTTATACTATTTACATCTCTTTAAAAGTTGTTGAGAAATTATCTAAAATATCATTAATGATTAAATTACAACATCAGTTATTTATCCAAAATATCTGCATTAACCTTTTACATCAATTACTTTTACATCAATAATCTACACCACTCGCGGCCGCCTTCACCATCAACAGTCAACCCCACCACCACACCGTTGTCGTCACAACCACCATTGCATTGCGAGGGTACCATGCTAGTAAATATAGGTATAAATTATAGGTAAGTTATGGTCTTATGGATAATATATGAAAATTTGCTTGATTACTTAAAAATGAGGGTTCAATTTGTTTTATATAGAAGGGTAACCATGCAATCCAGCGACGGTTGGTGGTGAGGGTGGTGGTAAAACAAACTATCTCTCCCCAAAATAGGGTTTAAATAAAAATAGGGTTTTGATAGGTTAATTTGGAGGCAATGGGCCCTACGTATGGTTTTATCCGGTTTCACGATACAATAAACATTTTAGCATGATTCCTTACACATAATAGAGGTTTTGTAAGTTCATACACACAATAACTTTTTGAGTATAATTTATTACATAGTTTATTACATTTTCATGCACTTAACTCTAAATAGTAATAAATTATTACGTACTTTGAATCAACACTATGATAGTATGATTGCAACTTAATTCATTTTTTTAAAAGCAATTATATATGAATGTAATTCTAAAATATATTTCTTTTAATACTTCATATTTAAAATAATAAATTTTGACAAATATAGTTTTTTTTTTAATACTTTTAATATAAATTAATTGATATAACATATACCATAAATCATATTTATTTCAATTCATTAAAACAAAATTTAATTAGGCTGGGTTGATAATAGGTGGGTGATATTAGCCACATTATATGAGTTTTCATTGTAACTTTAAAGGTAAGGTCAATTAGTGTTTGCATAATATTTCTTGTAGATTTATGCAAAGACATGACAATTCAGAGCTTTTGTGATGTTTTGATAATGAAGGATATGATATTGGGTACATACAAATAAAGTAGTTGGAGTCTTGTCTAGTCAAATGAGCTAAAAAAGTGCAAAAGAGTCACAATTTTCGCCCATTAGAACAAGGACCATAAGTCTAAAAATGCAAGGATTTTCATTAGAAAATGTGTGATTGTAGTTAAATGTGTTTTGCATGCCAGTGCCACCAATATCTTTACCATTAAGTTCTCAATTATTTATGTTATTTTGTGGTTCGTCATTAGACCTTTTTTTAGTTGTTTAATTTTTCACATACGTCAATTTTTTTTCCGTAACCTTTACCGTCAAATAAATACCCCACAATATATCCCGGTCAAACAAAACAAATAGTATATATAATTTAAAAATGGACTCCATTTTTATCTCTTTCACTCAAGTAATCACATATTCACAATTACCTACAATATTTCACCAACAGTCCTTAAAAATTCACTTAACATATTTTTTCATTTACTATTTTTACTCGCCTTTAACAATGGTCTTCTAGAGTCTCAAATGTAATTAATTTTTTGAACCAATCAAAAGATAACAAATGGCATTCATTTTACTTGTTTGGTTTTTTCTTCACAACCTAGCCGGCCAACACGTCTCTGCGTGATGTAGTAACATCCGCATCCCCTAGTTGGACTGTACCTTCCTCACGTGTGGCGAGGCGGAATCGTTTCGGGGAGTGCTGGGCGGCACTCTCTGTGGCGTTAGCAGTCGTAGTTAGCTTTGCTATGATAGGGGATATCCTTCTCAATCCTGTCATAGCCTGGTGTGACGCGCGGGGCGCCTCCCCCCCACTTAGTCCACCAGGGCAGGCTCTTCCTCTTCCCGAGGCACCGCCTACCCCGGGACCCGAGCCCGTGGGAGTCCCCGAATTACCGCACCCTCTACTCCCGGATGAGGAGAGAAATGGAATCCTTACCCAGGGGTACTTCTCTCTAATCTCTAATGAAGAGATATTAGGGATCTCTCGGGCCTTCTCGAACCATGACGGGGGGGACGTCAACCTCCGGCGTATGGTCTCCACTATCAACGCTCAATTGATAGTGGAGCGCTCTGTGGAGGCTACCCTGGTGCAGGATGGGTATAGCCCCGCTTTCATTATGCAACGGGTGGGGGCTGAATAAAGAAGACGAATAGAATAGAATTCATGTTCATGCTAAGAGAAGAGCGGATCCAATACCAAGACGACTTCTTTCCCAAGAAGTGCAGCAAGTACTTTAGTAATTTGGGGATTTGGCAATTATTGATGGAATTCCTTCCTTCTTTCTTGAAGTGACAGAATTCTTTATTTATTTCAGGAATTTTTTTCAGATATGACGGAATTGATATCGCCGTGAAATCTTTCTTTTTTTATTGCTTGCTTTCTTCTGACTCCTTACGTATACTTCACTCGTTGGGTTCGGCTGTCAGTTTCAAATCTTGAACCAGAATTGATCAATAGAAGTGCTTAAGCTGGAGGTGGAAGCATGAGTTCAGAGTTAGCATCGAAGGATGAAAAAAGACCCCCGGTTGAAGTCCCATCAAATCCAAAGGGCACATGTAGCCATGCCATGAAATACAAAAGGCTAGCTAACAAATGATAAGAAGGGCACGCACGTGAAGCAAGGGGATGGAGGGCAGCCGTCCGGCAATTGAGGACCGCACATATCAAAGATAAAGAATATGAAAACCGAGACTATTTAAGTCGAACTCGGATATACTGACCGGGAGGCCGAGTTGAAAGTAAGGATGATTTCACTAAACTTAGGGGTTGCTTTTGAATTATATTTGAACAAGCTCAGTTATTTTTGTTGTTTCTTTGGTGTGTAGTATTGAACCACATGCCCAACCAAACCCAACCAGAGTTCAACCACTATCCTTTCTATAAAACTCTTCAAACTACCATATTTTCATTATCACTTATCAACTAATCACTTTGTAAAACACCTTCATAAGCACAAACAGCCACACCACCAAATCTGACGTTCAGATTTCATCACAACTCAATCGTTTAGTTTTTTTTCTTCGGATTTCCTTGGTTTCTTGCATAATTTTTTTCCTTTTCAGTTTCCACGATACCGTTCCATCATTCGACTTTACCCACATCACAACCTACTTGGGTTTTTGCAATAGATTTTTTTTTGTTTTTACTTTTTTTGTTTTGAGTTACTGTATCAGAAACTTTCATTCAACTTTTGTGTTTACGTCGTTTTATTTTTGGTCCGCTGCTTAATTATTTTTAAAAAGCACATATTTAATAAATAAATACTTTTTACTAATAATTAAAACTGATTTTAAAAATAAGAAAAACTTATAATTGGTAAAATAATACCAAAACAAACCAAAATAGCAGTTGTAATATAAATATGTAAAATTAAAAATAAGAAAAACGTGTTCTACCTTCTCAACTACTCTTTTTCTTTGTGGATGTCACAATGCATACATGATAGTTATCTTCTTTATAAAGGAAGAAGAGTAAATAGTAACTTGGTTACGTGACGAGTTTTGATTTGACCACATCGTACACGGTTTTGACAGTTCAAATTTCATTACAACTCAACCCGTTTTGGATTTTTCTTGGTTTCTTGCATATTTTTTTCTTTCTTCGTTTCCACAATACCGTTTCATCATTCGAATTTAGCCACGTCACACCGTACTTGGTTTTTCCTTCAGGTTTTTTCTTTGTTTTCATGAATTATTTTTACTTTGTTGTGAGATTTAGGATTTTAATCATCTTTTTAAAAATATTCGTTTAATTAGCTTTATTGTGATGATATGATTGTAACATATTCGTTTGAAGATATATTGTTTTAGTATTGTTTAACTTATTTTATATTTGATACTTTGTCTGAAAACTTATTGAACATTTTTTTTTGAAGGATTGACCATGTTGGGTTACGCAAACAAGACTTTGAGGTTGAAAGTAATCGTAGTGAAAGGTACGTTTTGTTATCACTACTATTGATCGATATTTTGATATTGATAACTAGTTCACATGTTTTAAACCTGAATCTATTTCATCTGCATTAATTATTTTATTTATTCTGTTTAGAGTTTGTTTATGAAAGTTTTTTGGCATCCTTTTATACATATTGTAGAGATGAATTGTTTTTGGGAAACACCATAAGGTTTTTGTTTTTTTATTGTTATTAAATCTTTTCTTGATATTTATAGCTATTATATGTAAAAATGTACTGATAATTTTTTAACAAAATGACAAATTTGTGTATGGTTTGTTACAAATATGTTTACAGCATGTGGTCTTCTTTTTTGTCATTTGTTTTCTGAATCATTTATGCTTGTTCTAGTTTTGTTTGATATATTGTATGTCATCAATACTTTTTCATCCTTCTTTTTATCATTTTTTTTGTCTTCTTCATGTTTTGATGTTTGTAAACTTACTTTACTTGGAATTTCTATCGGCTATCATCTTTGTAATAATATTTGTTCAATACATTTGAAGGCATGACCCACTTACTTCTAGGACACAAGACTTCACGATTGCACATGATACCCGTGAAAGGTTTGCTTCTTTCTTTTACTGTTATTTTGAAGTTAATAACCTAATTATGTATTTTGTTTGTCTTCTTGTTGTTTGATGTATTGATAATTGTTTAACTTATTGTCTAAAGCTATTACAATTTTGATGTCGTGTATCTAGTAATTTGATTTCTGAACTCACCCTTATTTGTTTGAAATATGTTTGCTTGATTGTATGTTATCAATGCTATTATAACAAGTTATGTATATGGTTTTATTGCAGCAAAGAGCCTGTTTTTCTCTTTATACTGTTATCGCTAGTCGTTTGTTCCTCATCTGCACTTTGTGGAATGCACCTAAGAAACTACAAAACTCCACGTGAGCTAGATATTGATATACTACCCTCAGTGTATGCCATATGTTGTTATATCGGACTCTCAATGACTAGCGCCTTTGCGTTAAGTGTTACTGTACTGGATTGTATAACGAAAGCGTATTCCGCATCCGTGATCTCCTGCAGTTTCTATTACTCTATACTTTATTGGATTGTAATGTATCAACATTTTTATAAAAAGATTCCTTTTGCAGGCATTACTTTGCACTTATTTTCTTCGGGTTTCCTTGGTTTCTTGCATATTTTTTTCCTTTTTGGTTTCCACAATTCCGTTCCATCATTCGACTTTACCCACGTCATACCCTACTTGGGTTTTTCCATTAGGCTTTTTTTGTTTTTATATTTTTGTTTTTTACTTTTTTGTTTGGAGTTATTGTATCGGAAACTTTCATTCAACTTTTGTGTTTACGTCGTTTTATTTTTGGTCCACCGCTTATTTATTTTAACAAAGCACGTACATATTCAATAAATAAATATTTACTAATAATTAAAACCAATTTTAAAAAGAATTAAAACTTGTAAAATCATACCAAACAAACCAAAAGAGCAAGTGTAATATAAATATGTAAAAGTAAAAACAAGAAAAATGTGGTCCACCTTCTCAACTATTTTTTTTCTTTGTGAATGCCACAATTCATACATGATAGTTATCTTTTTTTATTATAGGAAGAGGAAGTGAATAGTAACTTGAAGACTTGGCGAGTTATGATTTAACCAAGTCATACCTAGTTCCAACTTTCAAATTTTATCACAACTCAATCCGTTTGGGTTTTTTTCTTCGGTTTTTCTTGGTTTCTAGCATTTTTTTCCTTCTTGGTTTCCACGACACCTTTCTATCATTTGATTTTAGTCACGTCATACTTTACTTGTGTTTTTCCTTCAAGTTTTTTCTTTGTTTACAATTTTTTTTACTTTTCTTTTTGTTTCGAGCTATTGTATTGGAAACTGTCATTCTACTTTTGTGTTTATGTCGTTTAATTTTTGTCAACCACTTAATTATTTAAAAAAAGCACATATTCATTAAATAGAAAATTTTTACTATTAATTTAAACCAATTTTAAAAATAAAAAATTTAGAATTTGTAAAATAATACCAAAAGAAACCAAAATTTTGAAAATGAGTTTTTAATATTAAAGATATAATTTTTTTTATATGTTAATGCATTTAACATTTCCTTAATATTTCCTTTAAGATACCCGTTACCAATGAAGTCTAAACTCATATGTGAAGTTTAAATACGCGGGTTTGATCCTTCAAGATGCCCAGATCATGTGGGGATTAGGATAAAGGTATTTTACCGGCATCATATAGCTCATACGAGGTGGGTCGATGGGTATCCAATTGTGATACCGAGGCTAGGGTTTCCCCCATTACCTTTTTTTTTTTTTTTATTATTATCTCAATAATAATATATAAAAAGTAGTATAAATAGGAAGGAATGACACACTTAATTGGGCTTTAGTTAGTAACACTGTAAAAAGTAGTATAAATAGGAAGGAAGGACACGGCTTTAGTTAGTAACAAAAATTATTATTATTTTTTAAAGGTATATCTTATTCACACACCCCATAAAAATTAACGAGTAAACATAACAAACTGTTACTTTACATCAAATTTACACCATTTTTCCCACTCTGTTTTCCCAACTCTAGTTCTACTATTGTACCATAAAAAGCTCGTCGACTTTAAACAAATGATGATCTTCCCAACACTACTCTGAAAACTTAAAATCTTTCCCTGCCTTCCATATACTCCAATATGTCACCATCACAATACCCTTAAAAACCATTTTTAGTTCTTTTGTCGAGGACCAGCCGATTATGAACAATCACCAAATCCTCCAATGAATTGATACCTCCAATTTGTACCTTGCACCATTTGCTTACGTGCTTCCATATCTTCTTTGCAGTATCCAATGATTAATATCTTCTGGTTCCTTATTGCAGAATCCACATAAAACAGTTCCAAAATGGCAATTTCGGTTCTGTAATGCCACAAGGGTAGGAATGCGGTCTAGACAAGCCCTCCACATAAAAATATTACGCTTCCTTGTCACCCACTTTGACCATTTGAACACCCTTCTGTTGCTATAATCTCTTCCACTTACCATGAACGCCTTTGCATCCTTCACTGTAAAGACGTCACCTTTCCTCCCAAGCCACTTCCACCTATCATGCCCACTAGATAGCGAGACATTCTCTCGCAACGTGGTCAATTCCTTCCATTCGTTAGACGCCTCCTGCTCGTTTAGATCACCTGACCATTTCCATTCTCCTCGTAACTGATCGCTAGCCTTACATTTTTTGACTTTTTCCAATATAAAATGATGAGGCAATTTATCTTTCAGCGGAATGTTACATAGCCATGGATCTAGCCAGAACCGAATCAATTTCCCATCCCCAATCTCCCCTTTAACTAGTTGATTGAAACTCATTCCTGCCGCTCTAGCCTTTTCAATGCAATTGACAAAGTTTTTCCAAACCCTCGTGTACAGTGTCTTTTATTGTTATGAATAACATCTACAACCTTCCGCCATAGTCCGTGTGGTTCATTCCTGTATCTCCATAGCCATTTGGGCAACAAAGCTTCATTTGTATCCTTGAGTTTGACTAGTCCCAGACCACCAAATTTGATAGGAGAAGTCACCCTAACCCATGATACCCAACTTATTTTCCTTCCTTCAGTCGTACCTTCCCAAAGGAACTTTCTCATGATTGCTTCTAATCCGTCAATTACTTTACATGGAGCCTTGAACATTGAAAAATAATACTATGTCTGAAGGCTTTCCAACACCGCCTTAATCAACGTTACCCTACCCCCAATCGAGAGACATTTTCCTTTCCAATTTTCAAGTCTTCCCGGAATATTTCAAAAATAAACTCCCAATTCGCCACTTTATTCATGTTAGCTCCAACCATTATCCCTAGATTTTTAAAAGGTAACGACACCACCCTACAGTTAGTAACAAATACAAGGCATCATCCATTCTGTTTTTTCTTCTGTGTTATTATTCTCCAACATATCGGTAAAAACACAAATCTTTTTAACCTCTTTTTCAGCAAACCCTATACACATGAAAACAAAAGTCCAAAAGATATTATGTTTAAAATATGAGGTTACATTATGTGTCAAACTAAAAAAAATAGTATGAGGGGGGAAGGACACACTTAATTGAGCTTTATTAGTAACAAATACAAAGTATCATTCATTCTGTTTTTCTTCTAAGCTATTATTTTCCAATAGATACCGTGAAAACAAAAATCTTTTTAATCTTTTTTCATTCTTTTCAACAAACCCTATACGCATGAAAACAAAGGTCCAAAAATTATTATGTTTTAAAAATGAGGTTACATTATGTGTCAAACTAAAATAAAAATAAAATGCTATGAGGGCAATAACAGTGCTCTTAACGGCATATATTATTTTCTCTTAAAATATACCTTCACAACATCACATATAAATTAAGTGTTTTGTTTCTATCAAATAAAATTTCTTGGTATACTTTGAACAAAAATAATATTCATTACATCTTAAATTAGATTAAAACAATGTGAAATTATTTATGATATACTAGACAATCTTAATTTTAATATATATTATAAGACAGTTGAACTAATGACTTATTAACCAATCAAATAGCTCAATTTCATCAAATTGAATCTCGCTTATGTCATCATTTAGATTAGCTATAAATTAAAAACTCTAATAATCATTATCCAAATATATTATTATATTAGTATTTATATTAATTTGTAGAAAAAATCTCATTAATTTACACTTTTTGTTTTACATCAATAATTTACACATTTTAGCCCTCAATACTTAATTTATATTTATTTTTAACATCAACTTGAGGAGATTTTTTAAAAATGTTACAAAAGGTATTTATATTTAATTTTTTAAAGTTTCAATTATCACTCAAATCAAGAATCCTAATTGTTATAAAAAAAATATGAAAACAATCATAAATGTTATCTAAATATCATAGGACATATGATTGAAAGTAAACTTATTCGTGTTATGAGCCCGCATCATGATCAAATACATATACTTGAATGTCAAGTACATGATCACAAGTATATTTATATTTTAATTCATAATTATCTTTGATAATAATATCAAATTATGAGTACAACTGGTTTCAAAAATTCTATAATATAGAAACTATTGTAGCATGTGCCTCGTGGAATGACTACAACAAACAATTCCATCAATATGTCTCAGCTAATAATGACAGTGACGAACCTATAATTATTGTACTAAAACTTGCAAAGTATAACACTTAGAACCGTATACGTTCAAAAGTATAAGTTTTTATAAGTTAAATGTATGAACATCTAATATTGATAATATCATAAACCCCTGGACACGAATCTAAAATCTAGTGTGAATCTAAAACATTGTTGATGATATTGTTTTAATAATAGTATCATATGTTTTCATATGTTTAGAAATCATTTGAACATGGAGAACAATATAGGTCGAATATAGACAGGATGGAATCATAATCTACATTCATTCTATTAAACTCGAATCCTTCATCCATGTATATTCATATCTAATGGATTAAGCCGAAAAATGCGTATCCATATTTGACTAGCCTATAAAATTTCCATATAAATGTTTCATGTTAAATTAAATTGGTGATGAAAAGAACATGGTCGATTACTCAATTCGAACAAGAAATATAATTTACCGAAGACGTGTGGGCATGTTTTCGAGAAACAATTTAATTAACTCTCTAAATATGAGTTAAGTTATACTATATATCTGTTTTTGGTTTTAATAAACTCAGAGGGAATATTATCGTTGTGTTTTATCTTGTTAACATTCACAATTGTAACTTGTATCGTTTGGCAAAATTAACAGACTACTCACAGGCATCTCAACCACAACCACTAAGCCGTTTTTCTATGGTACATTTTGACATTTTGTTGCTTTCAATTTCTCAGTTAATAGAAAAAGTAAAAGTGACTCGAAAAAAAATTGAGTGGGTAAAATGGACACCGCCATTGTATTAGTCGTATTAGATTTTGTAATAATTAGACGTAACGATAGATTCAAATTAATTGCAGTATGGAGCAACTAAAGGCAGTCTTCAACCTCA